>NC_139991.1:29615763-29663263 GCF_964263955.1 Coregonus lavaretus
AAACCCCCTTCCACCCCCTCGCACCCCGCCCGCCGGCAGCTTCCTAACCTCCCATTACCTAACAGTCTAACAGCCCTGCTAAGCCAACACAGAGGTGACTGCACAGCACCCAGAGCAAATAGGATTCTAATTATTCACATCCATTACCCACGTTCCTAACGAGAGGCCATTGTTTTCTAGTCATTCATTAAAAGGTCCAGTACTGCAGTACAGTGTTACTGCAAACCCCCAGTGGCTGTTGTGCAGTGGCAATGGCAGCATGAATTAAATCGCTTGGATGTTTAGAGAAGAAGGGAAGTGGAGGTAAAACGCTGTGTGTGTATGTCTTAGTGTGTGTGTATGTCTTAGTGTGTGTGTATGTCTTAGTGTGTGTGTATGTCTTAGTGTGTGTGTATGTCTTAGTGTGTGTGTATGTCTTAGTGTGTGTGTATGTCTTAGTGTGTGTGTATGTCTTAGTGTGTGTGTATGTCTTAGTGTGTGTGTTTGTCTTAGTGTGTGTGTTTGTCTTAGTGTGTGTGTATGTCTTAGTGTGTGTGTGTATGTCTTAGTGTGTGTGTGTATGTCTTAGTGTGTGTGTGTATATGTCTTAGTGTGTGTGTATGTCTTAGTGTGTGTGTTTGTCTTAGTGTGTGTGTTTGTCTTAGTGTGTGTGTATGTCTTAGTGTGTGTGTGTATGTCTTAGTGTGTGTGTGTATATGTCTTAGTGTGTGTGTATGTCTTAGTGTGTGTGTATGTCTTAGTGTGTGTGTGTATGTCTTAGTGTGTGTGTGTATGTCTTAGTGTGTGTGTGTATGTCTTAGTGTGTGTGTGTATGTCTTAGTGTGTGTGGTGTTTTGTCTTAGTGTGTGTGTTTGTCTTAGTGTGTGTGTATGTCTTAGTGTGTGTGTGTATGTCTTAGTGTGTGTGTGTATGTCTTAGTGTGTGTGTATGTCTTAGTGTGTGTGTATGTCTTAGTGTGTGTGTATGTCTTAGTGTGTGTGTTTGTCTTAGTGTGTGTGTATGTCTTAGTGTGTGTGTATGTCTAAGTGTGTGTGTTTGTCTAAGTGTGTGTGTTTGTCTTAGTGTGTGTGTGTGTATGTCTTAGTGTGTGTGTTTGTCTTAGTGTGTGTGTATGTCTTAGTGTGTGTGTATGTCTTAGTGTGTGTGTTTGTCTTAGTGTGTGTGTATGTCTTAGTGTGTGTGTATGTCTTAGTGTGTGTGTATGTCTTAGTGTGTTTGTTTGTCTTAGTGTGTGTGTGTGTCTTAGTGTGTGTGTGTGTCTAGTGTGTGTGTGGTATCCTCCACATCATTAACAAGGGTGTTTTCTTTAGCTCTGTTCGTTCCTTTCGGCTGGGCTGTGGCTTTGAACTGGCTGTGTTTAATCAGAAACCTCAGTGTAATCCCACTATTTTTAACATATTAACCAGAACATGCCTGGTGTTTACGGAGCTACCCAGAACAGAGCACAGCATTCCACCAGATTTCCGTAACTGCTGGAGGCTGTGGGGAAATAATGATGAATTCAATGCTGAGAACAATCAAACATAGGTATGGGTTGGATCTATCATTCTGGAGTTAAAGACAGGAACCAGAGATTAGGAGAGGCTGTTTTTTAAAATTAATTTAACATGCAAGGCAATAGGCCTTGCGAAATAATACACACAAATAATCCTTTAATCTTGTTGCCAATTCTTTTCCCAGTGGTTTACACCAGAAACTGGAGAAAAAATTAAATAAGAAATTGATACCCCTGCTCTCACATCACACATTTACACCCTTTAAACATTTGGTCTGAAGGAATTGTCATGTTGCAGCGGTAAAGATTTGTGTGATGGTACCAGTGGGATTTGGTCCATTTGAATATATATCGTTTGGAGTTTCTGTCGGAACTTTCTCGCTCAGTGTTCAACATAATGTCTCTGAGCCTCTACTCTCACAGGTGAATTACCTCTATTGAACTGATTCAATGATAATGGTAACATGCGTATCATTTATGTGTAATATGTGCGCAATATGCTTATCTATGTGTGTTTAGAAATTAAGCACACATAATGAGGCATATCTGAAAGGTGTGATCCCTCATGAACATTGTACACCAGTGGAGGCTGCTGATAATGGCTGGAATGGAGTCAAGGGAATGATTGAAAACCATGTGTTTGATGCCATTCCATTTACTCCATTTCAGCCATTATTATAAGCCGTCCTCCCCTCAGCAGCCTCCACTGTTGTACACCTTTTGTGGCTGAGTGCTGCTGAGTTCCAGGCTGAGCTCCTCACGATGAAGCAGAACTGTGCTTCACTACTAAATCTGAGTCAAAGCCAAAGAACATCAATCTCCCTTTAAAACAGATCCCAGCATCAGACAGGGACAACCCTCATTCATAACAACATGGGATGATGGACGGAGGAAAGAGAAGGGGCCCAGAGAGAGAAACAACACAGGGAAAGAGAGAGGAGAATGAAGACAGGGAAAGAGAGAGAGTTGTGTGTGTGTGTTAGTTTGTGTGTGTTTGTTAGTGTGTGTGTGTGTGTGTGTGTTAGTGTGTGTGTGTGTGTGTTTGTTAGTGTGTGTGTGTGTGTGTGTGTGTGTGTGTGTTAGTGTGTGTGTGTGTTAGTGTGTGTGTGTGTGTTTGTTAGTGTGTGTGTATGTATGTATGTTAGTGTGTGTGTGTGTGTGTGTTAGTGTGTGTGTGTGTGTGTGTGTTAGTGTGTGTGTGTGTATGTGTGTTAGTGTGTGTGTGTGTGTGTGTGTGTGTGTGTGTGTGTGTGTGTGTGTGTGTGTGTTTGTTAGTGTGTGTGTATGTGTGTATGTGTGTATGTTAGTGTGTGTGTGTGTGTGTTAGTGTGTGTGTGTGTGTGTGTGTGTGTTAGTGTGTGTGTGTGTGTGTGTGTGTGAGTGTGTGTGTGTGTCCGTGCCCGCATAGGTTGTGTGTGTGTTTGTTAGTGTGTGTGTGTGTATGCCTTGTATGCATATATGTTAGGTGTGTGTGTGTGTTTGTGTGTGTGTGTGTCCGTGCCCGCATGCGTTGTATGTGTATATGAAATGTGTGTGTGTACGTGAGAGAGCATCTCTTGGAGCAGTTAGTCCTCCTCCTTCCCAGAGGGCACAGCACGGTCACTTCCTGCTGATGACAGCTGACCACAAAGTCTTTGGCCTTTGTTTCAATCGCTCCAGAACAA
Source organism: Coregonus lavaretus (assembly GCF_964263955.1). Classification (NCBI taxonomy): domain Eukaryota; kingdom Metazoa; phylum Chordata; class Actinopteri; order Salmoniformes; family Salmonidae; genus Coregonus; species Coregonus lavaretus. The sequence continues at coordinate 29,618,923 of NC_139991.1, forward strand.
AGGGCTTCCCTGAACCATCGATCACTACGGCTGAACACAAGGCTGAAGAGAGAGCACGACTCAGGTTTCAGATGGAGAAGGAGCGAGAGAGAGACGGAGAGAGAGAGAGAGAGAGAGCGAGAGAAGAGCGAGAGAGAGAGAGAGAGAGCGAGAGAGGAGAGAGCGAGAGAGAGAGGGAGAGAGAGAGAGCGAGAGAGAGAGAGAGAGACGGAAAGGAGAGAGAGAGAGAGAGAGAGACGGAGAGAGAGAGAGAGAGAGAGAGAGAGAGAGAGAGAGAGAGAGAGAGAGAGAGAGAGAGAGAGAGAGAGAGAGAGAGAGAGAGAGAGAGAGGAACGAGAGAGAGAGAGAGAGAGAGAGAGAGAGAGAGAGAGAGAGAGAGAGAGAGAGAGAGAGAGAGAGAGAGAGAGAGATAGAGAGAGAGACGTGCTAATTTCACAGTGTGTTGCCGTCAGCCCAGAGAGTGGTTCATACAGAGCAGAACCCTAACCCAGCCAGCAGTGTGTGTGTGTGTGTGTGTGTGTGTGTGTGTGTGTGTGTGTGTGTGTGTGTATGTGAGCTCACCTCTCGGTCATGTTGACCACGATGAGCTGAGGGGATTTCATGGAGATCTGACCCAACTGGTTCAGGGGGAATTTGCCATCTGTCGTGAACACCACGATATGATCCAGAGCTCCTGAAAAGGACCAGAATAAAACATGAATTGAATAAACTTCAATGATAAACTTAATTGATTTCCCAGAGGGGAAATTGGATGTCACCAGCATATAACACAAGACATGTCCAAGCATATGACCAAAACAACTTAACTATTATCTAGACCCGCCTAAACCCTCATCACCTAAAATGGCATTGAGTACTCGATCCAAACCAACCTCCCCACAATTCAATTGGCAGAGTGTAAGCTGAGGCTTATGGTTGGGGTGCAGAACTGAGAAATAGCTTCTATCTCCAGGCCATCAGACTGTTAAACAGTCACCACTAGCCGGTCTCCGCCCAATACCCGGCCCTGAACCTTAGTCACTGTTACTAGCCGGCTACCACCCGGTACTCTACCCTGCACCCTAGAGACTGCTGCCCTATGTACAGAGAGTCATTGAACACTGGTCACTTTAATACTTTTTACATACTGTTTCACCCACTTTATATGTACACTGAGTGTACAAAACATTAGGAAGACCTGCTCTTCCATGACATGGACTGACCAGGTGAAAGCTATGATCCCTTATTGATGTCACTTGTTAAATCCACTTCAATCATTGTAAATGATGGGGAGGAGACAGGTTAAAGAAGGATTTTTAAGCCTTGAGACAATTGAGACATGGATTGTGTTTGTGTGCCATTTAGAGGGTGAATGGGCAAGACAAAATATTTAAGTGCCTTTGAACAGGGTATGGTAATAGGTGCCAGGCGCACCGGTTTGAGTGTGTCAAGAACTGCAACGCTGCTGGGTTCTTCACGCTCAACAGTTTCCCGTGTCTATCAAGAATGGTCCACCACCCAAAGTACATTCAGCCAACTTGACACAACTGTGGGAAGCATTGGAGTCAACATGGACCAGCATCCCTGTGAAACGCTTTCGACACCTTGAAGAGTCCATGCTCCGACAAATTGAGGCTGTTCTGAGGGCAAAAGGGGGTGACAACTCAATATAAGGAAACTGTTCCTAATGTTTTGTACACTCAGTGTAGATACTCTATTCTAGATATATGGCTCATCCTATATAACTACTGCAGTACACATATTTTCTATTCATATACTGTCCATACTGTCTATACACACCATTATATGTACAGTGAGGGAAAAAAGTATTTGATCCCCTGCTGATTTTGTATGTTTGCCCACTGACAAAGACATGATCAGTCTATAATTTTTATGGTAGGTTTATTTGAACAGTTAGAGACAGAATAACAACAACAAAAATCCAGAAAAACGCATGTCAAAAATGTTATAAATTGATTTGCATTTTAATGAGGGAAATAAGTATTTGACCCCTCTGCAAAACATGACTTAGTACTTGGTGGGAAATCCCTTGTTGGCAATCACAGAGGTTAGATGTTTCTTGTAGTTGGCCACCAGGTTTGCACACATCTCAGGAGGGATTTTGTCCCACTCCTCTTTGCAGATCTTCTCCAAATCATTAAGATTTCGAGGCTGAAGTTTGGCAACTCGAACCTTCAGCTCCCTCCACAGATTTTCTATGGGATTAAGGTCTGGAGACTGGCTAGGCCACTCCAGGACCTTAATGTGCTTCTTCTTGAGCCACTCCTTTGTTGCCTTGGCCGTGTGTTTTGGGTCATTGTCATGCTGGAATACCCATCCACAACCCGTTTTCAATGCCCTGGCTGAGGGAAGGAGGTTCTCACCCAAGATTTGACGGTACATGGCCCCGTCCATCGTCCCTTTGATGCGGTGCAGTTGTCCTGTCCCCTTAGCAGAAAAACACCCCCAAAGCATAATGTTTCCACCTCCATGTTTAACGCTGGGGATGGTGTTCTTGGGGTCATAGGCAGCATTCCTCCTCCTCCAAACACGGAGAGTTGAGTTGATGTCAAAGAGCTCAATTTTGGTCTCATCTGACCACAACACTTTCACCCAGTTCTCCTCTGAATCATTCAGATGTTCATTGGCAAACTTCAGATGGGCCTGTATATGTGCTTTCTTGAGCAGGGGGACCTTGCGGGCGCTGCAGGATTTCAGTCCTTTACGGCGTAGTGTGTTACCAATTGTTTTCTTGGTGACTATGGTCCCAGCTGCCTTGAGATCATTGACAAGATCCTCCCGTGTAGTTCTGGGCTGATTCCTCACCGTTCTCATGATCATTGCAACTCCACGAGGTGAGATCTTGCATGGAGCCCCAGGCCGAGGGAGATTGACAGGTCTTTTGTGTTTCTTCCATTTGCGAATAATCGCACCAACTGTTGTCACCTTCTCACCAAGCTGCTTGGCGATGGTCTTGTAGCCCATTCCAGCCTTGTGTAGGTCTATAATCTTGTCCCTGACATCCTTGGAGAGCTCTTTGGTGTTGGCCATGGTGGAGAGTTTGGAATCTGATTGATTGCTTCTGTGGACAGGTGTCTTTTATACAGGTAACAAACTGAGATTAGGAGCACTCCCTTTAAGAGTGTGCTCCTAATCTCAGCTCGTTACCTGTATAAAAGACACCTGGGAGCCAGAAATCTTTCTGATTGAGAGCGGGTCAAATACTTATTTCCCTCATTAAAATGCAAATCAATTTATAAAATTTTTGACATGCGTTTTTCTGGATTTTGTTGTTGTTATTCTATCTCTCACTGTTCAAATAAACCTACCATTAAAATTATAGACTGATCATTTCTTTGTCAGTGGGCAAACGTACAAAATCAGCAGGGGATCAAATACTTTTTTCCCTCACTGTATATATATTTATATACATTATATGTATATATATTTATATTCCAGTCTCTGACATTGCTTGTTCTGATATTTCTTAATTTTGTATATATTTATTTTTCTGGATTATGTGTGTATTCTTTTTACTAGGTATAACTGTACTGTTGGAGCTAGAAACTCAAGCATTTCGCTGCACCTGCAATAACATCGGCAAAACTGTGTATGTGACCAATATACGTTGATTTGGTTTGGTTTTGATGGGGTGCAGGTTTCTGAGTCCTGCTCTGTGAGGCCCCTGCCCACTATCCTAACCCTCATCTCCTCTCTCTCACCCCCTAACAGTGCAGACTGCAGAACCAGAGCTACTCTACAACATGAGTCTCCTTTCCTCATCTGGCTTACCTCAGAAGCCACCGTTTCCTCCCTCTCTGTCCTCTGCCTTACATCACCAACTCTATGGTGGGGAGGTGGAGTGGGCTCTAGATTATTCTACCACTTGTTTTGTATAGGAGTGGGACAACCACCATTCTGGGTACTTATACTTGTGCTTTAGAAAGGCAAAATGTATTGCTTGCTTCATTCTAATTTCCAGCTGTAAAGACTCACAGGTCCTTAACAGATTTGGACGCCTCATTTAGACACATTCAACACCAACGACCGAACCTTAATTGTAACTGAGTGCAACCGGTGTGAAATCGTTAGCTAGCTAGAGGTGCGTACTAGTTGCGGTTCAATCAGTGACGTCACTCGCTCTGAGACGTTGCAGTAGTTGTTTCCCTTGCTCTGCAAGGGCTGTGGCTTTTGTGGAGCGATAGGTAAAGATGCTTCGTGGGAGGCAGTTGTTGATGTGTTCAGAGGGTCCCTGGTTTGAGCCCAGGTTGGGGCAAGGAGAGGGACAGAAGAAATACTGTTAAATGAGTGTAAAAAGAACAGAGGCACTGAGTTAACCCAGCTATTGGGAACAGTGAGTGCATGCCACGACAGTTAGAGCTAGTCTGGTCTGAGATGTTGGCTGGTAAGAAAGACTTCCTGTCAACCATGTCTGTGACTCTGGGCCCTTACTTCAACCCAAGGCAGGCCCTCAGTGCCTCTCTGTATTACCTGAAAGTGGTAGGAATGTGTGATAATATGCAGTACTTTTAATAAACTTGATTTGATTCTCAGTGTCAGCCCAACTGTCTGTGCTACCTGGGCCCTTGCCTCGTTCCCAGGCTAATTACTAGAGCCGGCTGGTGGACGAGAGAGACTACCTGGGCCTCTATGCCTGGCTGCCTGCTCTGAACATCTGCTTACACTTCCAGAGGGCACACATGCATTTCCTAAACGGCACGAGGAGGGATGTGGATCGACTGGGAAGCCATTAGCCAAATGGGCTCTTCCTGGTCAGGGCACAGGCAGCTGACCCACAATGGTGAAAGGTAGACTAGTAGTCAACAATATAGGCTTTCTCAAAAAATTAAACATACATATCCTGGGTTGTGTTCAGTAGGGCACACCGTAGAAAACCATTTTGCAACAGAATACAAAAATGTATTCTATAGGACACATTCAGGTAGTAGCTAACCCCCAGTTTGAACTATGGAAGCCTATGCTAACCAATCTCTGGGTGACTGGGGTCCTGATCTGTTATATAAATGGCTTTCCTTTCACAGTGTTTTAATCTGAGCTGTCCAGGGAGGACTGGATAGCCTGACATTAGCCCAGCGTTCCCATGGAAAAGAGAGATTAGTCTTCTTCTAGCAGAGGAACTGACAGAGTGACAGGCTGTAATATCTCCTGTGTGTGTGTGTGTGTGTGTGTGTGTGTGTGTGTGGTAAATTTTTTGGGGAATGATCAGCTGACTGAAGTCAGGACGGCCGGGCATTCGTGCGGTTGAATCCATTTCTGCGATAACATTGCTATTAACAACGTGATTAAACTTTGTTGCCCCTTGCTGAAACAAGCAAGGTGTTATAGCAAACGACGGATAGAATGGGCTTGGAACTTGTCTGAGTACCAGTCTCTTTAGCTAACATTCCACTCCTTGTCATTGTCAAAGAGACTAGCCTTTTGGAAATCTCAACGTTCAATATGCAGCTGGATTTATGGCGGATTTGCTCATTGGTTGTTGGAAATAACATTCCTATTTTCCATGACAATATGTGGAGCCTCGAAAATAGAATTACAATTTAAGTCAAAAACAAACATTTAGCTGTTAGCTAGGCAAAATTACCATAAAACTTAAATTAATAGCCCGGGCGTTTATTTTGCTTCAATCAAATCTAATTTTATTGGTCACATACACGTGTTTAGCAGATGTTATTGCGGGCGTAGCGAAATGCTTGTGTTTCTAGCTCCAACAGTGCAGTAATATCTAACAAGTAATATTTAACAAATTCACAACAATACACACAATACACACAAATCTAAAGTACAGTGCCTTGCAAAAGTATTCATCCCCCTTGGCGTGTTCCTATTTTGTTGCATTACAACCTGTAATTTAAATGGATTTTTATTTGAATTTCATGTAATGGACATACACAAAATAGTCCAAATTGGTGAAGTGAAATGAAAAAAAAAATTGTTTCAAAAAATTCAAACAAATAAATAACGGAAAAGTGGTGCGTGCATATGTATTCACCCCCTTTGCTATGAAGCCCTTAAATAAGATCTGGTGCAACCAATTACCTTCAGAAGTCACATAATTAGTTAAATAAAGTCCACCTGTGTCCAATCTAAGTGTCACATGATCTGTCACATGATCTCAGTATATATACACCTGTTCTGTAAGGCCCCAGAGTCTGCAACACCACTAAGCAAGGGGTAGCACCAAGCAAGCGGCACCATGAAGACCAAGGAGCTCTCCAAACAGGTCAGGGACAAAGTTGTGGAGAAGCCACTGCTCCAAAACCGCCATAAAAAAGCCAGACTACGGTTTGCAACTGCACATGGGGACAAAGATCGTACTTTTTGGAGAAATGTCTTCTAGTCTGATGAAACAAAAATAGAACTGTTTGGCCATAATGACCATCGTTATGTTTGGAGGAAAAAGGGGAATGCTTGCAAGCCGAAGAACACCATCCCAACTGTGAAGCACGGGGGTGGCAGCATCATGCTGTGGGGGTGCTTTGCTGCAGGATGGACTGGTGCACTTCACAAAATAGATGGTATCAGGAGGAAGAAAAATTATGTGGATATATTGAAGCAACATCTCAAGACATCAGTCAGGAAGTTAAAGCTTGGTCGCAAATGGGTCTTCCAAATGGACAATGACCCCAAGCATACTTCCAAAGTTTTGGCAAAATGGCTTAAGGACAACAAAGTCAAGGTATTGGAGTGGCCATCACAAAGCCCTGACCTCAATCCTATAGAAAGTTTGTGGGCAGAACTGAAAAAGCGTGTGCGAGCAAGAGGCCTACAAACCTGACTCAGTTACACCAGCTCTGTCAGGAGGAATGGGCCAAAATCCCCCCAACTTATTGTGGGAAGCTTGTGGAAGGCTACCCGAAACGTTTGACCCAAGTTAAACAATTTAAAGGCAATGCTACCAAATACTAATTGAGTGTATGTAAACTTCTGACCCACTGGGAATGTGATGAAAGAAAAGCTGAAATAAATCATTCTCTCTACTATTATTCTGATATTTCACATTCTTAAAATAAAGTGGATTTTTACTAGGATGTCAGGAATTGTGAAAAACTGAGTTTAAATGTATTTGGCTAAGGTGTTTGTAAACTTCCGACTTCAACTGTATGAGATGAGTAATGCAAAATATGTAAACATTATTGAAGTGACTAGTGTTCCATTATTAAAGTGGCCAGTGATTTCAGTCTATGTATATAGGGCAGCAGCCTCTAATGTGCTAGTGATGGCTATTTAACAGTCTGAGGGCCTTAAGATAGAAGCTGTTTTTCATTCTCTCGGTCCCAGCTTTGATACACCTGTACTGACCTCGCCTTCTGGATGATAGAGGGGTGAACAGGCAGTGCCTCGGGTGGTTGTTGTCCTTGATTATCTTTTTGGCCTTCCTGTGACATCGGGTGCTCTAGGTGTCCTGGAGGGCAGGTAGTTTGCCCCCGGTCACTGAACACAACCGCCGTTTTTTAGAGACAGGCTTCTATTTGAGCCAGGCGTCTATTTCCTTAATGTACACAGCTTTTGGTCAATAAAATGTTGTAAAGACTACCACACTGTTTATTGTGTCCAGTATAAAAATAATAATAACAAATCCATCTTCTTTTGCGCAATCTCGATGGTACTCAATTAAGTTAATAATAATAATAATAATAATATGCCATTTAGCAGACGCTTTTATCCAAAGCTACTTACAGTCATGCGTGCATAAAAATGTTTTGTGTACGGGTGGTCCCGGGGATCGAACCCACTACCTTGACGTTACAAGCGCCGTGCTCTACCAGCTGAGCTACAGAGGACCACAAGTTCACTCATAAACAATTAATTTAGATCCGTTGTTTATTTGAAATAGCCGTTTATTTGCTGAAAATGTGTGCCGATGCCTGGCTATTAAAAGAGATAGGCGGCTATTTGAGAATGCGTTTAATTTAAGTTTACGGTAGTTTGAGAATTTAGAAGTGAGCTAGCAACTTTTCACAGACTGTTTCACCTGGACAAATAAAAAGAAAAGTAGAAAAGTAATCTTTACACATTTTGTACTTTTCTTAAATGTAGTTTTGTAATTGCACACAACAAGAAAATTGACTTTGAAAATTGTCAAGTTTTTGCTGTGAGCTAATGGGGTAGCCAAGGTAACCATGGGTTGTTTTCCCCACAGGCGCAAAGTTCTATTTAATACCGACTGGGCCTATGGGTACACTCGTAATGGCCGCCAGTCCACCCATTATACCATCATTGACTTGAATGGGGACACCCATTCTATTCATTATATTTCTATGACAGCACATGCTGTCAGGACCGGATGAAAGGAGAAAATGTGCATAAAAAATATATATATATTCACTACCAGTCAAAAGTTTGGACACACCTACTCATTCAAGTGTTTTTCTATATCAATTAACAGGTGTGCCTTCTTAAAAGTTAATTTGTGGAATTTCATTCCTTCTTAATGCGTTTGAGCCAATCAGTTGTGTTGGGACAATGTAGGGGGGGTATACAGAAGATAGCCCTATTTGGTAAAAGACCAAGTCCATATTATGGCAAGAAAAGCTCAAATAAGCAAAGAGAAACGACAGTCCGTCATTACTTTAAGACATGAAGGTCAATCAATCCGGAAAATGTCAAGAACTTTTAACGTTTCTTCAAGTGCAGTTGCAAAAACCATCAAGCGCTATGATGAAACTGGCTCTCATGAGGACCGCCACAGGAATGGAAGACCCATTCTGCTGCAGAGGATAAATTCATTAGAGTTACCAGCCTCAGAAATTGCTGCCCAAATAAATGCTTCACAGAGTTCAAGAAACAGACACATCTCAACACCAACTGTTCAGAGGAGACTGTGTGAATCAGGCCTTCATGGTCGAATTGCTGCAAAGAAACCACTACTAAAGGACACCAATAAGAAGAAGAGACTTGCTTGGGCCAAGAAATACAAGCAATGGACATTAGACCGGTGTAAGTTTGAGTCCAAATTTGAGATTTTTGGTTCCAACCGCCGTGTCTTTGTGAGACGCGGTGTGGGTGAACGGATGATATCCTCATGTGTAGTTCCCACTGTAAAGCATGGAGGAGGAGGTGTTATGGTGTGGGGTTGCTTTGCTGGTGAAGCTTTCTGTGATTTATTTAGAATTCAAGGCACACTTAACCAGCATGGCCACAGCATTCTGCAGCGATACGCCATCCCATCTGGTTTGTGCTTAGTGGGACTATCATTTGTTTTTCAACAGGACAATGACCCAACACACCTCCAGGCTGTGTAAGGGCTATTTGACCAAGAAGGAGAGTGATGGAGTGCTGCATCAGATAACCTGGCCTCCACAATCCCCCGACGTCAACCCAATTGAGATGGTTTGGGATGGCAGAGTGAAGGAAAAGCAGCCAACAAGTGCTCAGCATATGTGGGAACTCCTTCAAGACTGTTGGAAAAGCATTCCAGGTGAAGCTGGTTGAGAGAATGCCAAGAGTGTGCAAAGCTGTCATCAAGGCAAAGGGTGGCTATTTGAAGAATCTCAAATATCAAATAGATTTTGATTTGTTTAACACTTTTTTTGGTTACTACAGGATTCCGTATGTGTTATTTCATAGTTTTGATGTCTTCACTATTATTCTACAATGTAGAAAATAGTAAAAATAAAGAAAAACCCTTGAATGAGTAGGTATGTCCAAACTTTTGACTGGTACTGTAGGTTTATTTTTTTTATGCTATGGCTAGCCAATTACGGTCATCCAAAATTCCATGAACGTTACAGTCCTACCCAGACAACGGTTCATCAAATTAATCCGCCCTCTACAACAGCCCTTCCTTCAGCTAAGGTGACTTTCCACTCCCCTTTACAACAAAAACATCACATAATGAGACACAGATGAGACTATTATCAAACACACACAAGAACAAAATGATGTCATGATTCCCCCATTCCAGCATCTCTCCAGTCAAGAATTCCCTGTCAGTTTTAAGCCCTGCTGCTTCCATGGATTACTGTGCATCTGGACAGAGGGGCACAGGGTGAGGGAGGGAGAGGGTGAGAGGAGGGGGAGAGGGTATGGAGGAGGAATGGAGGGGTAAGGATGATAGGGAGGGATGGGGGGGTAAGGATGATAGGGAGGGATGGGGGGGTAAGGATGATAGGGAGGGATGGGAGGGTAAGGATGATAGGGAGGGATGGGGGGGTAAGGATGATAAGGAGGGATGGGGGGGTAAGGATGATAGGGAGGGATGGGGGGGTAAGGATGATAGGGAGGGATGGGGGGGTAAGGATGATAGGGAGGGATGGGGGGGTAAGGATGATAGGGATGGATGGGGGGGTAAGGATGATAGGGAGGGATGGGGGGGTAAGGATGATAAGGAGGGATGGGGGGGTAAGGATGATAGGGAGGGATGGGGGGGTAAGGATGATAGGGAGGGATGGGGGGGTAAGGATGATAGGGATGGATGGGGGGGTAAGGATGATAGGGAGGGATGGGGGGGTGGGGGTGAGGGAGGGGTATTTCATCTGAGTATAGATCCTGGTGTTGCAGCTTCCCCTTAGGGCCCTCCCATTTAGCCCCCAAAGGGGAGAGGGGGGACAGGGGAGGAGAAAGGCTGTGACCTGGATGTCAAGGTCAACAGGGGTCAAGGTAAAAGGGCAGGGTTCACTCTGACCCCTCAGGGAGAAAGTAAACACATGGAGATGCACTTTTCCTCATCTTTTGACCAATAATTAAATGAAAACCAACAGTGGACTTTAGTCTTTTTATGCTTACAAAGATGGACACAGCTCAAACTTCAGGGCTGCAGGGCTATGCATCCCTTGTTGAACAATCGGTGGCTGATATATACATAAATTAAAATATAACTTAAAAGTATCCTCTCCGTAATCTCAGCTCCCAGAACTGAGTGCACTGGTCAGCTACTCAACAGTCGTCATCAGAGACGAAACAAGATTCAGAGAGTGAGTGCCCCTACCTTAGTCTATGGCCCCTATGTACCTGGAGAGGTTTTGATGCTCAGGTTCTGGCTGAATTCCTCCTTCAGGGCGGTGAGGATGGCGGCCATCTCCTCATTCACTTCCTCCAGACTGATGATATCCTCCACCAGCGAGGAGTTGATGTTCACTTCGGCCGCCTGGCCCTTCGCTGCCTTCGCTGAGGGGAAAAAGAAAACCAGCAGCCTTCACTACAAGAGAGACTTCAAAGGGGAAGAACAGAAGGAGGATGGAGGAGAGGAAGGAGACCTGCATGCTGGTAGTCTAGTCTAGTCAATCACAGTTATTACAAATAATAGTAAGATGAGAATACACAGTGAAGTGGGGTTTTCTTCAACCTCCTCAAAAAGACTAAAAAAACTCTTGAATGTTCCCGACCACCACTTCAGTACACAAGCAGAATAGAGAGACATAAAACCCTTTCAACGACACGACACATGGATGGGTGGATGAAGTCTTGATTCCTACCCCTATATTTCCTCAGCCTTTGAGGGGTTTTTGATGGCAACACTAGACAAAATCAGATAGGTACAAAGCCGTTGAGTGGCAACCAGCCCTCCACTCACCTTTACTCTTCTTGGCGTCATGCAGGCAAACGCAGGCGGCGGCGGTGGGGCGATGTTTTGATGACATGTATTTGGGAGCAGCAGTGGGACTCTGGAGCTGACCGCCAGCTGAGAGGGAGACCTCACCAAAGGGACCAGGCATCGGCACAATGCCGGCTACAGTAGGCCCAGCTGACTCAATGCCATCGCTGTCACACACAGATACACAAATGACAGACATACAGAGAAGCATAACAAAAACATTATTGAGAATTATGCAGATATTATTACAGTCTGATGTTATGACAAAACACAAGCATAGTCACGTAAATAAAAATACTAAAGCACGGAAATAAAATACCAACATATCTATCTATCTATCTATCTATCTATCTATCTATCTATCTATCTATCTCCTTTCATATTAGTGCAATGATATAACAGGACCATGGATGGCAACCTGTAATAATAGCCAGCAGGGGGCGATACTTATGTCTATCTACATACTGTATGTTGCTGCTTCAAGTGTTTAGCACACAGCTGCTGCTAAACCGTGGACACCACTGCAAAAATTATATATCTTTTTTTTTTTTTATAAAATGTGGGTGATAAAAGTTTTCAGTGTAAATTTAAACAACTAAACCCAGATATAAAGTATGTAGAAAAGATAATGGAGCAATATATTTTCTAATAAGATAATCTTTGAGAACTAACAATCATCAACGGGTGAACAACCAGCCATGTATCATACCCAGGATTACATAATCTATTGTGTGTGATGAATTCACACTCCTTACAACCAGCCATGTATCATACCCAGGATTACATAATCTATTGTGTGTGATGAATTCACACTCCTTACAAACCATTAAGAGAAATGGGGCACTACGCTATACTATCACACCAGGCGAATAGACACTGTCAACGTCACCCTCGTAAATCGCCTCAACAGTATGTTTGTGTCCCAATTAAATGGTGCCCAAGCTCTATGAGCCCTGGTGAAAAGTAGTGCACTATATAGGGAATAAGGTGCCATTTGGGGAAAAAAAGTATTTAGTCAGTCACCAATTGTGCAAGTTCTCCCACTTAAAAAGATGAGAGAGGCCTGTAATTTTCATCATAGGTACACGTCAACTATGACAGACAAAATGAGAAAAAAATTCCAGAAAATCACATTGTAGAATTTTTTATGAATTTATTTGCAAATTGTGGTGGAAAATAAGTATTTGGTCAATAACAAAAGTTTCTCAATACTTTGTTATATACCCTTTGTTGGCAATGACACAGGTCAAACGTTTTCTGTAAGTCTTCACAAGGTTTTCACACACTGTTGCTGGTATTTTGGCCCATTCCTCCATGCAGATCTCCTCTAGAGCAGTGATGTTTTGGGGCTATCGCTGGGCAACACGGACTTTCAACTCCCTCCAAAGATTTTCTATGGGGTTGAGATCTGGAGACTGGCTAGGCCACTCCAGGACCTTGAAATGCTTCTTACGAAGCCACTCCTTCGTTGCCCGGGCAGTGTGTTTGGGATCATTGTCATGCTGAAAGACCCAGCCACGTTTCATCTTCAATGCCCTTGCTGATGGAAGGAGGTTTTCACTCAAAATCTCACGATACATGGCCCCATTCATTCTTTCCTTTACACGGATCAGTCGTCCTGGTCCCTTTGCAGAAAAACAGCCCCAAAGCATGATGTTTCCACCCCCATGCTTCACAGTAGGTATGGTGTTCTTTGGATGCAACTCAGCATTCTTTGTCCTCCAAACACGACGAGTTGAGTTTTTACCAAAAAGTTCTATTTTGGTTTCATCTGACCATATGACATTCTCCCAATCCTCTTCTGGATCATCCAAATGCACTCTAGCAAACTTCAGACGGGCCTGGACATGTACTGGCTTAAGCAGGGGGATACGTCTGGCACTGCAGGATTTGAGTCCCTGGCGGCGCAGTGTGTTACTGATGGTAGGCTTTGTTACTTTGGTCCCAGCTCTCTGCAGGTCATTCACTAGGTCCCCCCGTGTGGTTCTGGGATTTTTGCTCACCGTTCTTGTGATCATTTTGACCCCACGGGGTGAGATCTTGCGTGGAGCCCCAGATCGAGGGAGATTATCAGTGGTCTTGTATGTCTTCCATTTCCTAATAATTGCTCCCACAGTTGATTTCTTCAAACCAAGCTGCTTACATATTGCAGATTCAGTCTTCCCAGCCTGGTGCAGGTCTACAATTTTGTTTCTGGTGTCCTTTGACAGCTCTTTGGTCTTGGCCATAGTGGAGTTTGGAGTGTGACTGTTTGAGGTTGTGGACAGGTGTCTTTTATACTGATAACAAGTTCAAACAGGTGCCATTAATACAGGTAACGAGTGGAGGACAGAGGAGCCTCTTAAAGAAGAAGTTACAGGTCTGTGAGAGCCAGAAATCTTGCTTGTTTGTAGGTGACCAAATACTTATTTTCCACCATAATTTGCAAATAAATTCATTAAAGATCCTACAATGTGATTTTCTGGAATTATTTTTCTCAATTTGTCTGTCATAGTTGACGTGTACCTATGATGAAAATTACAGGCCTCTCTCATCTTTTTAAGTGGGAGAACTTTCACAATTGGTGGCTGACTAAATACTTTTTTTCTCCACTGTAAGTGTGAAGCTTCAGGCTTGGCTCCAAGTCATAATACCATCTTGCTTTGTGTGTATAGAGAGATGGGATACTGATATACACTCAGTGGCCAGTTTATTAGGTACACAAAAATGGTTCGCTCGTGGCTTGTTATATAAAGCAGGCAGACAGGCATCGAAGCATTCAATTACTGTTCAATTGAACGTTAGAATGGGCAAAACCAGTGACCTAAGCGACTTTGAGCGTGGTATGATCGTTGGTGCCAGGTGTGGTATGATCGTTGGTGCCAGGCGAGCCGGTTCCAGAACCTCAGAAACGGTTGGCCTCCTGGGCTTTTTACGCATGAGTGTCTAGGGTTTACCGAGAATGGTGCGACAAACAAAAAACATCCAGTCAGCGGCAGTCCTGTGGGCGAAAACTGCTAGTTGATGAGAGAGGTCGCAGAACGGCATCTTGGAATGCACAACTCGTCGGTCCTTGTCAAGGATGGGCTATTGCAGCAGACAACCACACCCCGGGTTCAACTCCTATCAGCTAAAAAACAACAAATGGGCTATTGTAGCAGACGACCACACCGGGTTCAACTCCTATCAGCTAAAAACAAGAAGAAGTGGTTCCAGTGGGCACGAGATCACCAACACTGAACAATTGAGGAGTGGAAAAACATTGCCTGGTCTGACGAATGCTGGTTCCTGTTGCGTCATGCTGGTGGCAGAGTCAGGATTTGGCATAAGCAGCATGAGTCCATGGCCCCATCCTGCCTGGTGTCAACGGTACAGGCTGGTGGCTGTGGTGTAATGGTGTGGAGAATGTTTTCCTGGCACACGTTAGGTCCCTTGATAGAACGTTTGAATGCCACATCATATCTGAACATTGTTGCTGACCAGGTGCATCCTTTCATGGCTACAGGGGGCCTGACCGGTACTAGATGGGTGTACCTAATAGACTGGCCACTGAGTGTACATCACGAGCAGGCAGGGGGATCCAGCACAGCCTACAGCCTCCCCTGAAACATCAGTGTTGTTACAGTCAGCAGCTCTCTACTGTATCAATAATATCTGGGACAGAAGGCAGAGACCATACAAGTGCTTTATTCTCTAAACAAACCCAGGTTGGCTGATTTTATCACTCCCTTGTAAAGCCAGCAGCAGGCAGGCTCACTAAAAGACACGACTGGTGCCTGGTGGTAAGGCTATAGGAAGATCAAAAATAAAAAGCATGACTCTTTTGTGTTACCTCTAGGGTAGCTGTAACAATTGGTAGTGTGTCTGAGTCCACTGGAAGGGATAGAGGGGGGATGATGGCTGTCTTTTCAAGTGAAGTGAAGCAGAAAAACTGTAGCACAGGTGTTCAGTGGGATACTGTATCTCTGTTTGATATTTCTTCATAAACCGCGAGAGGCCAGCTGGCATGCCCACAGTGTACGACATCACTGAATATTGCTGGCCTATGTTTTTTTTAAAGCTAAAAATCTTAATTGAAACAATAACAAAGCGTACTCCCCGCCCCTGTTCCGCTAAAAAGTTAAAGGATGGGACTGGAGAATTGTGACCACTCTCAAATGTATAGACAGAGCTATGGATGGACCACCCATGATATCAAATATATAGTTTTAAGCATGTTCAGAGGCTATACAGTGTTTGTTTAGTTACCTTGTTTACAAACATTGGAGTAAAACTTAGGCCTATATTTTGGGTTCTGATGGGGTACGACAGTTGAATGAGGCATTTATAAGTTGTATTCTTCAAGAATCAATGGGTATGTTACAGTATATCATGCATTTATTAGTCCAAAAATTGATGTAGCAACTAAGGATTCTAGCTTTAACAGTAGCTATGTTACACTGGACAATATTTAAACACTTCTACAGCCGTTATAAGCATTCATACGTCCAGGGTTATTAGATAGTTTACTGCATATCGATCATATCAATATCAATCATGCATGTAACACACTGTAACACGAAAGCTAGCTAGCTTAGCATGATAGCTATTACTAGCTAGCTACACAGTTTGTGGAATTTATCTGTCATGTATGGAAGGAAGGTCGTTGGACATGCATTCGAGTAAGCTTAAAGACATATTGGATCGATACAAGAGTATATTTGGGATTGGATCTTTACATTGTAACTACTGTATTCATGCACAACTTCGTTACATTTTAATGTTACTACTTAGCTATATCTTGGAAAATGTGTCTATTTGCGCAAGGCTGTGAGTGATGAGCGTTGGAAAAAATGCCGCGTTCTCAACAACTGGGAACTCGGAAATCCCCGACTTTGGTTCGTGACAACTGCGAGCTCGGGGGAAAAAAACAAGCTCCGACTGCGAAAAATCGTTTTGAACCGTCATCCGACTCGGAATTCCAGGTCGGAAACTGGTGCATCTTTTTCCGCGTTCAGATGCTAGTCGGACATAGGAAACTCAGAAATGTCCGACTTGCTGATTCGTTGAATGCGGCACGTGTATAACTACAACAAGTTAGCAAGTCGGACATTTCAGAGTTTCCTAGTTCCGACTAGCACGAGAACGCGGCATTTCTAGAGCTCCGACTTTCCGACCTGAAGATCATTGACGTCATGATTCGACCTCCTTTTTTTTAGCGAGTTCTCGTTTTGTCTTGAAAGCACCAATAGTTGGAGCCAAAGCTTGCGTTATTCCTCATAGTAATTCAAATAATGTGTGTAGACTGTCTTCAATGTGTGTGCTCTTTTTGGGAGAGATTGTGTAAGACGTCATTAAACGGCGCCTTTGTTTTTGCTAATTATCTCGCGGCTAGCAGCTAGCTCACCGGAGCTTTGTGTACCAAGGTACTTTAACGAAATTATAGATTTCTGTTGACGTTTTGTTAATATAGTAATCTCCAGACGTTGAGTAGTTGAACCGTTCACCGTCAGACAAAGTTTCTACCGAACAAGGTAAATTAAAGGTTTGATACAGACACTTAGATCTAGCATAATAGCTAGCTTAGTTAGTTAGCAAAGCTTGACACTCGTCCTTGTCGAGGGCTCGAGGGTCTTGGCATTGACAAATCCATGTTGCAAAGTGAGAAACAGAAACATAATACAAACAATTCATATATATATATTATTTCATCATGGTTTATCTTTAGTAATCTAGCTAGATCCCTTGCCAATGATAGTTAACTAGATTGCTGCTAACGTAAACTAGCTAGCTAAACCAAATTGTATTGGTCGCGTACACATATTTTGCAGATGTTATCGCGGGTGTAGCGAAATGCTGATGTTCCTAGCTCCAACAGTGCAGTAATACCTAACAATCCAATACACGCATTTCCCCAAAAAGGAAGGTATTCAGAAATATTAGCACGAGCAATGAATGTCAGTATGGGATATAGATATATATGCATATGATGGTGTGTATAGATATTATGGACAGTATATACATTTTACATTTACATTTTAGTCATTTAGCAGACGCTCTTATCCAGAGCGACTTATATGAATGGAAAAGGTGTACAACAGTAGTTATATAGGATGAGCCATTACTAGCATACAGTATATACATATGAAGTGGGTAAAACAGTATGTAAACATTATTCAAGTGACCAGTGTTCAATGACTATGTACATAGGGCAGCAGTCTCTAAGGTGCAGGGTTGACTACCAGGTGGTAGCAGGCTAGTAACAGTGACTAAAGTTCAGGGCAGGGTACTGGGCCGAGGCTGGCTAGTGGTGACTATTTAACAGTCTGATGGCTAGTTAATGTTTCTGTCTGAACAGTGAATGCAGTGAAAAGTATGATCACAAAGAATGAGGACTTGTTGTGATTAGCTAGCTAGGCTACTTGATAGATGTTTTAATTTTCATACGGGTTTATCAGTATTTAATGAAGTTGTGGGACACATTATTTTGCCAAAGTCTTTGGGAGTGTGCCCCATCTCTCTCTTTCTCTCTCAGGAGACCCATGGAGTCGGCAGTGGCGACAGCGGAGAGTTCCCCCATTGTTACAGAACACAAGAAACCTATTCAGTCTGCAGTAGAGACAGTGGCGCGACCTTCTACCGTTTCAGAAAGCAAGGAACCCACACCATCAGCCGTGGAGGACAATGATGTCACCATAGTTTCAAAAAGCAAGAAAACTACACCTTTTGCAGTGGAGACGGCAGACAATGATGATGTCACTATCATTTCAGAAAGCAAGAAAACTACACCTGCAGTGGAGACGGCAGACAATGATGTCACTATCATTTCAGAAAGCAAGAAAACTACACCTTCTGCAGTGGAGACGGCAGACAATGATGATGTCACTATCATTTCAGAAAGCAAGAAACCCACGACAGCACAGCTGGCAGTGGAGACCGTGGAGAATGCTTCTATCATTTCAGAAAGCTCGTCACACGAAGGCCATCGCCTGTGGATCGGGAACATCGATCCTAAAATCACAGAGTGAGTGAATCCCCTTGGTCCATGAAGCTCGAGGTAGAATTTGCCCCTAACCACAGATCTAGGATCAGATCACCCTACTCTCAAATCCTTTCCTTAACCATCAGGTAGATTAACATGTATTTAACCCTGAACCAGTGGTAAGGTAGCCTCGTACAACCAGCCTGATCTCGCCAGCTTGCTACACAGATACGAATCATTTATGTAAGCTTGCAAGATCATGCTGGTTGTACGAGGCTAGTTGTCAGGGGCAACTTTTACCCTCTCTGACTCTGGGAGGTGGGGGCGCTCGCTCCTCCCTGCCTGGGAGGCAATGCAGCAGCAGCCCAGTGGAGCGACCGCCGTGACTGGCCTGTATGATTGATTAGCCGTGTGTCTGTGAGGGCTAGAGAATGAGCAGACGACGTTGGGTGTGTGAAAGAGAGGCACTCGGGCATGGCGACCTGTTCTGCTGAAGGGCTGCCATCATTTCTCACTCACCTGGTGTGTTTACTCTGTCAACCTGTAGCTTGCTGGCTGCTCTTTTTTGCTTCAGAAGAAGGAGTGGGGTGGGGGGCAGCACAGGTTGGGATTGGCTGGTGGGCTCCTGGAAAATGTACAGCTTGCTGGGGCTGGTGTCTAGACAGCCGTTTCCTTCTCCTCTACCCTCTGTTTTCCTTTAAATAACCTGGAGTGCATCCCAAATTGCACCCTATTCCCATAGGGCTCTGGTCAAAAGTAGTGCACTATATAGGGTATAAGGAAAACAACAAAATATGCCCACAGGCTGGTGATTGGTAAGATTAATTAGTTCACATGCTCCAAGTGTTTGTTGTAGCAAGACCTACTTCAGGGCCCTCCTCTCGGTAAAGTGACAGGCAGGCAGGCAGCACTGTAGAGTTCTGTTTTTGTTTTCTGAGTGAGGGTCAGTATTCAGCTACAGGCACTTTGTTCTTTTTTTACAGCGAGCCAGGAGACCAAATAAGTGGGTAATTGAGTGCAGTAATGGAGATATGAGGTAAAAAGCTGTGCTGTAATTTCGTAGTTTTTCCGCTAATGTGTATTCTCTGTCAGAGAGATTGATTGTGGTGGTGAAGAGGAGATGGGTCCTGATTAAAAAAAAAAAGAAGAAAAAAAAAAAGTATTGCACTATATAGGGAATAGGGGGCCATTTGGGACAAAGTCTTAGACTCACTGCTTGCTCCAGCATCAGGAGCCATTGATCACTAATTTCTCTAAGGAGAAGTCCAAACTGGAAGATTCCCCCAGGGCATCTGGCACTACAGTTGCACTCAGAAACCTGGCGCGAAACGTTGTACACTCTTAACACCACCACTTGGTTTCTGCAACTGCTACTTTCTCTCCTCTCTTTCCCTCTCTCTCATCCCTCTCTCTAACTCTCTCTCTCTGTGTTTTCTCTCTCTCTCTCAGCCAAGAATCCTTTCTTTTCTCTTGTTATTTTCTATGCTAATTAATCCACAGGTCTTCAATGATGTCAGACCCTCAGCACTGTCATCAGTCATGCGCTCAAGCCCTCCAGATCTCTGAAAGGATCCAGTCTCGGGACAATGCTGAGCGATTGCTCAATTTCCCCTTTTTTCCTTCTCTTGGAGAAGCTAAGAGTGGTGGAGAACGTAATCTGAAGTCTAACTTCACTGCTTTGCTTTATCTTGGCCAGGTCGCAGTTGTAAATGAGAACTTGTTCTCAACTGGCTTACCTGGTTTAAATAAAGGTGAAATAAAATAAAATAAACTTGTTGGAAAATTCATCATTCCGAGGTCACAGTCTGTATTCTGTCTGACCTTTGAATGAGAGAGGCTGCATTTCATCTGGGTGTGCTTTTGCTACCTTCCCCCTGTCTCAGGAAGCTGCATCACGATAGCGTATTTGTTTTTGGAGAGGCATCTGAGCTCTTATAGCAGCAGATCTGATATCTTACGAAACATGTTGTGCACCAGTCTCAGTCCCAGGCACAGGCTGTTTTAGACAAACACCAGCCTGACTGTGTTTCAGGAGTGTGTCTTTAGCGAAGGTGTCAGTCAGCAGGTGAGAGTGACAACACCCCAACCCGCCTGCTCGACCCGCATGCCCAGGCATGTCTCCCACAGACACACACCACACACGGCTAGGTCTGGCACAATTACCGTATAACTTTGTACCCGACATAACCATGGAAAAAATAAAAAGTGGAAAAAAACAGCTGACTGAATTGGCCGGGCATTTGTGTGATTGAGTCAGTTTCTGCTGCAACATGGACTCTACAGTAACATGGACTGAACAATGTGATAAAACTTTGTTGCTCCTTGCTGAAACAAGCAAGGTGTTGTAGCAAACACGTTTTTGGTTGCCTAGGCAACGCCCCCCTCCCTGCAGCAGCACATGCAGTCAGGAGCGGAGTAGAGGAGAAAATGTGCATCTTAAAAAGATATGTATTATTCTTTTTGTTGCAATTCTAACGGTTATTACGTCATCCAAAATTCCATCACAGCCCTATAACACGGCTCCACCCACCCCATTCACACACACATAGAGAGGGGCTGCTGCTCCACTCCTGATAAGGCGCTGACATGTTGACCTGTCTGTCCCTGCTCCACAGGGGCCCATTCTAGGCCAGTGATGGATCCAGCATGTGCAATCTGAGCTGCAGGTTGTTTCTGTGCTGCGCCCTGGGATGGTGGTACAGACGGGACATGGGGCCATGCCCACTTGGTGGAGGGAGAAGAGGAAAGATGGAAAAGGATAGAAGAAAATAACTCACTGCCCTCTAGGAGAACTCACTGCCCTCTTTAGAAGAACTCACTGCCCTCTTTAACTTACCCTTTCCCAGGAAAGACCTGCTTGGGAAGACTGCCTCCTTTACCTCATGTTCATGTGAGATCATAGACCATAAAACCTCTGGGTCATGTCAGATGTTGGACCAGTCAAACGGTTGTCTCTTTCTCTTGGTCTCTTTCTTTCTCTGGTGCCCAATTTGAGAGTGGTCGCCATATTCAGGGCACATTCAGTTCCTCCCTGACTCAGTCCTCAAATAGATGATCTTAGATCGGAGGAACTGTAGGTGCTGGGCCACTTCACTGCATGGTTATTTAACATATGTCCAGCTTGGCTCTGGTTCATGCTTTCACAGAATAACCCCCTCAAGCAAGGAGATCACTCCTCCCCTCACCAGACCTTAGCTCCCCTCCACCCCTCCTCCACCTCCCGCTGGCCGGCACGTTTTACAGCCCCCAGGAGAAGTTCATTGTGGTCTGTTAAAGGCCAGAAGTGGTCCCGTCCCCTCCTGTGGTCCTTCCTGGTGTATCAGCCCACTATCAATTCCTCAATCTGTACCAGCAGCAGGTCGCAGGAAGACATTCCATTCCAGCCTGCAGAGGGTGGAGTCTGGGAAAGTGAGAAATTCTGCTTGTAGAGAAATCTCTTGGGAGGCCAAGGAAAGACATTAATACATCCAGTCCATGAATGTATCCCAAATGGCACCCTATTCCCTATGTAGTCCACTTATTTTGACAAGGCCCCATAGGGCTATGGTCAAAAGTAGTGCATTATATAGGGAATAGGGTGACATTTGAAAGTAGTGCACTATATAGGGAATAGGGTGCCATTTGGGATGCAACCCTGGATCCCTAGTACTCCCCAAGCTCCTGCTCCTAGGCTACATACCTTTCCACGATTTAAAAATAACTTTGCTGGACAAAAGTATAAAAGCAACAAGCATCTCTGTTAGGCTACTTGTACACAACACAATTCCCAGGCAGTCACTCCGGGGGGGAAAAAATAAAGGCTTACCTATGTTTTTTTAAATTACGTAACATAGGCTATCAAGGGACATTCACATTGTAATTGTTGTACATTATGAAATAATGTAGATATTTCTTTAAACTAAGTGATTAGTCTTCAATAGGAAACATGTGTTGTATCCGACCTAAGCTTGAGATCAATAAAAACAGTTTAGACTTGGACCTAGGCTATTGCCAGAATTGAGGCTCTATTGCATTGTGTGGAATTCAACATCAGCCAATGTAGCTGTATGTCATGCTTTCAACATACCTGTGATGACTATGACACAACCACTACCCGTTTTATAATTCCATAAGAGATGATGAATATAGCCAAAAATGATGACTAGGTAGCCTTTCTATTCATCTGGTCATGCCCAGTCTACGCTGTTGATGTTTTTCTGATGACGCCCTGAATTGGTAGCGTGCAGCATAGACTTATGGCGTGCATGGACAGTCACATTTGGCTCGGACAACCGAGAGAATGCACTCTACTACGCACAGACTGCATGCTAGGCTGCCCATCAATACAGACCGTCGACATTGACATATGAAATTGGCTGCTTCTTGTTCAGACAGCTCCCCCCATTACAGCTTGGACTAAATATATCTCCTTGACGGTTTTCCCAACTTCTGTCTCTGTTATACGTGTGCGAGAACTCTCGTAATCACTTCTACTTGAACTTCACAGTGTGTAGACTGGGTGTAGGCCTAAATCATCCCAAAATGTTGAGTCTCTTGTGTCTGGAGGTATAACCTCTGAAGTTCCCTCTGAATCACTGGTACAGCTGTTAGCCATGTTTATGACTAATTCATCTATTGAGTCGTACAAGGCCGGGCCAGTACAGTATTTACTGCTGTAGGAGACTCTTCATAGTTGAACACTTGTTTACAGGGCAATGAGGCTATAGCTGAGACCACCTCAGAGTCAGACGGTCAAGCAATGAATATTATTTATGGATCCTGGATGTTAGTGACAACGAATCCCACTGCTAAGAACCTCTGAATGGAAGGTGGCCATGTTGAATTTGGCACGCCTGTTATAGGCTAACAGGCCAAGGCAGTTAGAGCTTCACGGCAGCTAGCCGCACGCAGCCCTGTACAGTAGTGAATGTTTTTCTTGAATTCAGGCTTCCTCTTTTTTATTCTCTCATTGTCCTGCCGCTGTATCCTCTCTATTGTGTGGATAAAAGATTTACTGTGGCTAAAAAGGTGTAAGTGACCGGTCATTCTAATCAGGGGCAGGTGACAGGGAAGGCAAATATAGTCATGATGTTTTATGAATATGTTGCACTGTCTGTGACAATGGAATGTTAGCCAATTATGTTATGAATAATGTTCTTAGTTGATAGTAGAAGTCTGATGTTGAAAGGCCTGCCTGTATTGAGAAAGACATTTAGTAATTATTTGTTTCAACCTATTCTACTGGAATTCTATCTTTATATTAGTCAAATGTGTTTGGAGATTACTCATGACCACAATGTTATTTTAAAGTAATATGTTACTTACTTTATCCAAGCACATCAAATACATTGATTTACTTTGTCACAGCAAATCAAAAGCGCTAGAGTGAATCTCAGTATAAAGTCTGTGTGTGTATTTCCTCTGCAGGTATCACCTGGTAAAGCTTCTGGAGAAGTTTGGGAAGGTGAAACAGTTTGATTTCCTGTTTCACAAGTCTGGACCATTGGAGGGCCAGCCCCGAGGATACTGCTTTATTAACTTCCACACCAAAGAGGTACAACACCACACCAACCATTTCACACCTTTCAATTCCAAGAAAAGATAGTCTCTACTTCATATAAATGTACATTGCATTTTAGTCATTTAGCAGACTTATTCAGAGCGACTTAATAGTGTGTTCATCTGAAGACAGCTAGGTGAGACAACCACATATCACAGTCATAGTAAGTACATTTTTCCTAAATTAAGTAGTTATCAGCAAAGTCAGTGCTAGTAGAAAAAGGTAAGTGCATTATATAAATGAAAAGTGAAAAGTTAGGGCTAGTCAAAAGCTATACACAGCATAGACAAAGGGTATAGTATAGCCAACTGTTTCCCATCTCTCCCCATGAAGATATTGTCTCAAACTTCATAGGGCTCTTCAGGGCTCCACCAAAGCTAAGATAAAGATCTCTTATTCACTGTGAGTGTCTCAAGTGTGATGGGAGGCAGTCCCCTGGGTGTTATTCACAGGAAGTGTGTGTTTATTAGCCTCATACACACACGAACACACACACACACACGCACCACTAGAGCCCCATGGACTGGGTGAGCCATCCATCATCAGTCATAACTGTCTCTGTTATCACTTTATGATAAAGAATAATGATATAATGATTTGTATAAGAGGTCTTGGATAAGTGTCTGCTAAATGACTACAATGTAATGATACTGGCCTAGTTTTTGTTGATGAAATTATGTTTTTTATGAGGATCAAACCCATTTCTCCAATCTCCAGGAGGCTGAGAGGGCGATCCATTGTCTGAATGGGAAGCTGGCCCTGTCCAAGAAGCTGGTGGTGCGCTGGGCACACGCACAGGTAAAGGTAAATGTCACCCGGTTCAACCTCTCGCCTTTACTTTACACAGACACACACACAGCATGGCCTGTGATTCATTGTGTGTCCCTCTCTTAGGGCAAAAAGTCTAGCCTAATACATGTTATGAAGTTAACCTAACTGTCATGCATGCAGCAGTGTGTTTGCCTGTGGTGTGTGAGTGTTATTGGGTACAACATAATGGCAGCATGGTGTACAGACCACAAATGGTAATGGTACGAGTGTAGAACAGTAGCAGACGTGTAGGACCGGAGAGGGCCGTGCTCCAGTCACTCCCTCTAGGCAGGGGGAGATCTCTTGGACTCCAGCAACCCTGGTCTGTCCCTAACAATAGGTAGCTGCTGTATGGACTAAGGAAATCCTGTATGGGGCCGAATCACGCCCCTCCTGTGCACCCCCTGTCCCCCACTCTCCCCTGAGGGGAAAGAGACACCAGGATCAGGTCAAGGTTAACAGTGTAGCCCTCCTTTGACAACAACAAGCAGCGGACAACTGGTTCCAGACCCCCACCCCACCCCACTCCCTCTCAGGGTTCATGGCATGGCCCCACACATTTTATTTGTCACATGCTTCGTAAACCCACAGGTGTAGACTAACCGTGAAATGCTTACCTACGGGCCCTTCCCAACAATGCAGAAAGAAACAAATAGAAAAATAATAACAAGGAAATTCACAATGAGTAACGATAACATGGATATATACACAGGGTACCAGCACCGAGTCAATGTGCAGGGGTACGAGGTAATTGCGGTAGATATGTACATATAGGGATAAAGTGACTAGGCAACATGATAGACAATAAACAGTAACAGCAGCGCATGTGATTAATCAAAAGAGTTAGTGCAGAAAGGGTCAATACAGAGAGTCTGGGTCATTGGTTAACTATTTAACTAACTATTTAGCAGTCTTATGGCTTGGGGGTTGAAGCTGTTTAGGGTCCTGTTTGTTCCAGACTTGGTGCATCAGTACAGCTTGCCGTGCGGTAGCAGAGAGAACAGTTTATGTTTTGGGTGGCTGGGAGTCTTTGATGATTTTTAGGGTCTTCCACTGCCTGGTATAGAGGTCCTGGATGGCAGGGAGCTCGGCCCCAGTGACGTACTGGGCCGTACACACGTGTGTGCATCTAGTCTATTTCCACATCCCATGTCTGTCTCACTGAGCCATTCTGTATCGAGTGACATTAATGCCAATAGAATTCAATCATTTTGATTACATTTTTAATGATGCTCAAGTAATGGTCAAGTCATTCAAGGATTCGTGCTATTGCTTTGCATGCAATTGCTTTTTCCTTGTAAATGCCATGTTGTTCTATATAATGTAAAGTCCCCTTGGCTTGACCAAGGGGATGGACGGGCCAACTCTGGAGATCTTCAGCTTTGTTTTCGGACATGCATCAACCACTGGATGGATGTTTTTTTCCAGAAGAGTTGGTCGCTTCTGAGCCTGACCTTTGAACCTGTGTACTTAAAGATAATGGAGGGAAGAGGCACTGATCTAAGAAGAGAAATATGATACAGATCATGCATGCAGAAAATAGACCCGTGGTGCTTGCCTATCCGGAACGTATAGGATACATTCTTATAGAAAGCCTTGCAAAATGGAGGGAAGGGAGTATTTGAGGGTCATTGTTTGACGCCTAATCTTGGCCATAAATGTATGACCTCAGCATCTATTATGACTAGTGGGTTAAGTACTCTGGCGTGAGAAACAAGGGCCTGTTTGTTTACTTTCAATGTAATACTTATTTCCATGTTATGTTGAGGAATAGTCATTTTCATGACTGATGTGTGGTTGTCTCACCTAGCTATCTTAAAGGGATACTTTGGGATTTTGGCAATGAAGCCCTTTATCTACTTCCAGTCAGATGAACTCATGGATACCGTTTTTATCTCTGCATCCAGTATAAAGGGAGTTGGGAGTTTTGTGAGCCAATGCTAACCAGCGTTAGCGCAATGACTGGCAGTCTATGGTATCTACTAGCATGCTGGCAGTTACCATAGACTTCCAGTCATTGCTCTAACGCTAATTAGCAATTGCGCTAACGCTAGTTAGCAACTTCCTTCAAACTGCACGCAGAGACATAAAAATGCCACGTGTTCATCTGACTCTGGGGAAGTAGATAAAGGGCTTAATTGCCAAAATCCTGAAGTATCCCTTTAAGATGGATGCACCAACTGTAAGTCGCTCAGGATAAGAGCGTCTGCTAAATGACTAATGTAAAAAATGTCATTCATCCATTCATTCATATTGGTTCAGAAAGCAACTCTATGCTTTTTGAAACCATGGTGATCATGACAGTTATTTAAAATGCATCCTATTGATCCTAACTGATTACTAGACCTGTTAAGTCTGATATGAGTCATTTCTGTTATATTAATGTTTTTTCGTTCTTCTTCTCTCTACAGGTTCACATTGCATCACTCACGTTGGGGAAGTTGTGAGGGGCGGTTTTGAGAGGAATGAATGCACAGTAATATTGCTGTGCCGTTCACCTTCCCCACAATGCCTCAGAAAAGGGCATCACAATGCCAGTGAGGGGATTTGACCAAAAGCAGCAGCAGCAGACAAACGGAGTGACATGGTCCCTCCTTGGTTCATGGTGCAACCGTAAGCTAAACGGGCTCCGCTCTGGTTACCTGGTCCAACCATGGTGCGACTGTAGGCAACCAACCGTAAGCTAAACGGGCTCCGCTCTGGTTACCTGGTCCAACCATGGTGCGACCGTAGGCAACCAACCGTAAGCTAAACGGGCTCCGCTCTGGTTACCTGGTCCAACCATGGTGCGACCGTAGGCAACCAACCGTAAGCTAAACGGGCTCCGCTCTGGTTACCTGGTCCAAACATGGTGCGACCGTAGGCAACCAACCGTAAGCTAGCTGGCCTCAAAGCTCTGCTCCGTCTGTGGTTACCAGCTCTGCTCAGCAGCCAGCCATGTGGGAGGAAGTTGCAGTTCATTCTCTAGAAACTCTCCTCATACCTCATGTCCTATGGTACTTTACTTACATGTCTCACAGATGTTCTTCTCCTTGCTTTTGTTTTTGTATCTGTTTGTCTCTCTCTCTCTCTCTCTCTGTCTCTATTTGTCTCTCTCTCTCTCTCTCTCTCCCCGTCTCTATTTCTCTCTCTCTCTGTCTCTCTCTCTCTCTCTCTCTCTGTCTCTCTCTCTCTCTATTTGTGTCTCTCTCTCTGTCTCTCTCTCTCTGTCTCTATTTGTCTCTCTCTCTCTCTATCTCTTTCAGAGGTTTGAGGGTTTCCGAGGGGATAAGAATGGTCCTGCCAGCCTGGAGCCGTCCTGCAGCGCAGAACTAGACTTACCAACCAATCTCAGGTCGGTCCAATCTGTCTCTCTGACTCCCCCTTCATACATCACTCTCCCTCCCTCCTTACCTACACTATACATGTTTTAGAAGCCTATGAATTACAGTATGACATACCAGATTAGGGTGCATATTAGACTCATGAACTCATGATCAACATCTAAAAGTCTAATTTAAATGTACTTAAAGCTGGAATCCTTAATGGTGAAACTGCCACGTCCATTTGCGATATTACAACAACAAAGAAGTTACTGCAAACTACGGACACTGTTTTTTCCATCGGACATCATTGCACGGGCGATAGAACAGCAGAATATTTACTGCGATGTATTTTACAATGTTACGCAACGCTCCTCGTCGAACAAAACAAAAACCCCTACTGCGGATTCCATCTTTGTCAAATTTTGTATAAGTATTATTTTCATTTCTTGTACCTTTGAAAGTTTCAGAGTTTATTCACCAAGTGCTCAGGGTGTAAAACAGTACAGTGAAATTCTTACCGAGAGCTCTTTCCCAAGAATGCAGTGATAGTAATCATAATATACTCTTTCTTATCTTTACTTATCTAATTGTTGGGCCTTTCAATGGAAAACGTATTCCTTTATCATAATGTTCCCGGCAAATATTTTACCCATGAGTAAGCTCTGGCCACCTTGGAAAGATTTGATAGTAAAAACTGATCAAATACTATAATGGTGGATTACTCAGATTCTCTAGTATAGTAGATTTATTTTATTCAGATACTTTGCTGAGGCAGCCTTATTACCCTATAACTGATCATCTGCCGGTCCTCTCAGCCAAGCTGCAGTCATTTTAGTTTTGTTTTCAGCAGGTGTGGCTGAAATAGCCAAATTCACTAATTTGAAGTGGTGTCCACATACTTTTGTATATATAGTGTAGATAATAATAGAAGATAGAATACAAAAAATCTAAGTAAGAATAAAAACCACACGAACTACGATGAGCGTTAAAGAAACACGAGAATGCAAGTATATTCAGGTCAGTGTCAGTACCGTATTCAATGTGCAGGGGTACTGGAGTGTTTATAAATAAGTGGAAAGGAGAAGTTATAAAAACAAATGGCCTCTTGAGCTCAAATTCAACACTTTTAGTTTTATTGCTGAAACAACCATGTCTAAGATGGACTTTAAAAGAGAAGTTTTCTATTGAACAACAAAATCTCAATTGTTGATGTAAATGGCACGTTATAGAAGGTTCCAGACACTTGTTTTTTGTGATTTCACTTATTTTTTAGAAATGTACCCCAACCAGCGATTCTCTTCCTCATCCTTGTTGTGCAGTACGGGGGCTCTGAAAAACATGAACAAATGCTCCAAAAACACCCAAATACATCATTTTAGAAACGCTCTCAGTATAGTGATGCAGGTCTTTAGATGTTGTACACATGAAATTGTAATTCCAAACTTTATCCGCAACATTAAATTCCATTTTGTGCGACTCCAGCCGTTTCCCCTATCCACCTGTTCAATTCTCCGTGTAGCCTGCTGCTAGAATGGACGGAGCGGTATCTCTCGAGTCTCAACAAAATGGAATATAACTTTGCGGATAAAGTTCGGAATGACACAATTTCATGTGTTCTACATCTAAAGACCATCACTATACTGAGACAGGGTTCGCACAAGGTGCTTGAGGTGCTTAAAGTACTTGAATTTGGCACTCTGAAATTCAAGTACTAGAATACCATAAATCAGAATTTTCTCAAGTTGGTACTTGAAAAGTACTTGAAGTAAAATGAGAGGAGAACTGAAAATGATCAAATATGTTAATATGAAAAATGTATTGGTCTTGCAAATTAATTTCCAGGCAGACTACCAAGTTTTATTTCCTCACTTGTTTCGCGCTCCCGTTGACAGGCAAGCTCGCTCATTCCACACACACTGCCACTCAGCCAGGCAGGTACAGAACTGACTGATTAGGCGCCGCCAAATGTCACATAGATAGCTAAAATGCCAGTCAAGTGTAGATTAAATCCTGCCTGGCAGGTTATTGATGTTTATGAATGGGTTTTGCCAGAGCCAACCAGGGATGTAGTGGAGGGTAAACGCCATTTACGCACGTTTTTATTTTGTTAATTATTGTTTACGCACTTGTTATTGCGTTCCCGGCATTGATCAACGCTCAGAAGGCTTCTTGATCTGAGTTCTAATCACAAATTATTCATGTAGGCTCGTTATGTTTGCCTACTCCCCCAGATTTGCCTTGTTAGCAGCATATTCATTCACCACTCTGTCCGATGGGAAACTCGTCCGTGTCAACAGACATCCCCCAAACAAAAACTCCCTGACTCTTGGAGAACGAGTGTACAACTGGTAAATAGTCGCTGATATTTCAGTCAGATGTCTAGCTAGCTGTGTAGCTCAAGGGCTCTGGCTGTTAATCTGGTCGCTAGCAATGGCTAGAAGGATGAAGTTAGAAGCTAACGTTGGATGGAGGCTGCAATGAAGGACGCAAAGGAGATACACAGAGAGAGGAAGCATTGAAGCAAGCAGGGAGAGAGTTTAGTATTACAGTGGTCGGGGACCCATGTGGTGTTCCCTAAAATGTAAATAGGGTCCCCTGAGAGAATATTTAATCTTATCAAACACATTAATAACTTGTTTCTCTTCAAATGGGTATAGCATACAACGTTTTAGAGTAAACTAGGGGCCTTTTACACTGTCAGAATTCACTTTTATATCAATGTGTTTTGGACAGCCTGTGGGACCTAACATTTTGTGAAATATAAAGACAATTTTAAATAGAAAGACAATTTATATTAACGCAACAGTTTCAAAGAGTTTACTGAGTTACAGTTCATATAAGGAAATCAGTCAACATCATCAGTACTGACTTACCACTCATGTATGTAATGAGTAAGTAGTGAAACATGTAATATTGAGTAGAACTTGTAAGGAAGGTAGTGATGAATAGTAAGTTGTTTTTTCTTCATCAGGTTGTGGCGATATACTTCCATCTGGTGGCGACTAGAAACAATTGCATAATAGGAACTATTACAAATTGATGGTCCTTGAAAGTAAATATTAGTGCTTCAAAAAGTACTTGAAAGTCCTTGAGTTTAACTTGCCACTGTCTGTACGAACCCTGCTGAGAGCATTTCAGTTTCTAAAAGGATGTATTTGGTAGGGGTAAGATTCTCAAAAACAAGTGAAATGTGCAAGAAAAAAGTGTCTGGACCCTTCTATAACATGCAATTTACATAAAAAATGTAGATTTGTTTGTAAAAAAAAATGCACAATTCTCCTTTAAAGGAGAGTCCTTAGGAAAGTGCATTAATTTAATTTACCATAAACTTCAATAACACCATCCATAGACCAGTCAGTGTGGAGGAAGAGATGAAAGATGAATACAGTTTCCTTTTTTCCTGCTGCACCCCCACCCCCATTCTCTCTCTAGCTCTCTCTGCCACTCTCTCGCTCTCCCTCGTTTGCTTCCCCACTCACTCTCTCTAGCTCTCTTACAGTCACTCTCTTTCTCTCTCCTACCCACTCACTCTCTCTTCCTCTCCCTTACCATACAAAGTACGAGTGCGAAGATTCGTGCGATCGAGGCCAAGCTTCAGATGATGGAGGAGAACCCAGATGAGGAGTACCAGGGCCCCTCAGCCTACATGTATAACAAGCCTCCAGAGAAGAAACGCCCACAGCCTTACAGCAGACCCTTCCGCAGGTTCAGGAGATGACACACAGGGGACAGAACATCCAACACCTAGGCTTGCAAAATTTCCCCGGTAACTTTCCCAAAATTCCCAGGTTTTCCATAATTCCTCGTTCGAAGATTCCCCGTAGCGGAAAGGGATAAGCAGGAAATCTGGAATCCTCCAACCAGGATTTCTGGAAAACTTGGGTATTTTGGTGAAGTTACTGGAATTTTGCAACTCTACCAATACCTGACTGGCTCAGTGACTTCCTCTACAGCGGTCTCCTGTAATAAATGAATAGATTCCAAGACAATTGAAGTGCTAATTAACATTACCATGATACAAACGTATATGTGGAATATGCTCAGATTGTTAAGTTATTATTACACTGTAGTGTTGTGGGAGTTGCCTGACGCCAATCTGTTTGTGCTATTATGCCAACTCCTTGTCACTCATTGACAATGACTGCAATGGAGTTGGCAAGAGCACAACAAGATCTGGGACCAGGCTGTAGTGGGAGTCAGGCCACCAAACTGTATGGCTTCAGGTTTGGACAGACGGCGCAACAAGCCATTATTTTTTTTTTTACCTAGTGTGTGTATTCTTACTTGGAAGAGGATTTTTTTGGTTTTTTTTCAAGGAGGGTTTTGTTTTTTTGTAATCTACTTTTCTACAACTCCAGCCAAAACTATTTTCAATGGCTATATATATTGTATGATGTGTAGAATATCACACCTTCCATTGCTCTTACTATTGTTTTCTGTCAGGATTTTTTCAAATACATTGTTATTGTAATGTTTCATTTCTGTCTTTGCCATTCAGTGTTGGTAGTTGGACATTATTACCCTTCATAATTCCAATTTGACCTGATGTAGTGGACTAATACAGTATAATATGTTTCCCACATGCTCGTGAGTCACTTATTTAGCATTAGCATATTGTTGTTGGTCTGTAGTCACAAAAAAGAAGGCAAGGCATAAAATCATGTCTTTAAAACTGAGTGGTTGTCACCATTGTGTTTCTTGTGATCAAAGAAGGTTATGCTAAATGTATTTTATTCATAACACATATTTGGCTATGTTTGACTGTGATTTGAGGGTCATTATAAGTGGAGAATGTTGAGCAACTTTGGACAATATAACTATTTGTATTTATGCTATGACACAAAGTAAACCCAGAAAGCTACATTGCAACTCAACTCATAGATTACATTGTTCAATCATAAAATGGTATTTGAAAAACAACAACAAATAGTATTTGTTCTCTTTTTGTATTTTAATATAATGCCCATACTGTCCTGTATTGTAGTCTACATGTTTTTGAAGGTTTTACATGGCTATTTTATGTATCCCATAATTTGTAGATCTGCCAAATATTTAGAAGAATCTGGTTCAACTAGAGCAGGAGATTCCTATATCTATTTACCACTCCTCATCGATATTATGCACAGTATATCTATCTTCAATGAGGTTTATATAATACCAGTCCTCATAGTCTGACTAATAAAAAAGGCTAATAGAATTTTCTTCAATCAAGAAATGAACTTGATATCACATTGTTGAGCTTCTTCACCCCGCTCCCATTAAATGTGTTGCAAGCAGCTGAAATGTGGGTGTCAGATTGATGCCCACATGAATGGTGCATAGATACTCTGCCTGCAACCTGAAGGGTAAGAAAAAGACAGTAGGCCTACCACAGAATATTTTACCTTAACAGTATTTTTTTAATGATTTATTTAGCAATCATGTTGCATGTTTACAATTTCACGAGCTGTGAGATCCATTAATTAAATAAGATACATGTAGCGCGTAATTGCGCGTTAATGAATCACCAGAATGGTTCAGTTATGTTATTAATTAATCTTCCTGTGAATTGAAAATGTTTTTACAGTGACATAGCTAAAGCCTGATATGATCGAAACAGCTTCGGGGAAGTCGCAAACTCTTTGTAGCACTCAACATGGTTCTCATGTTGAAGGGGAGATGCGCGCGGCTTCAGTGATGTCTGCGACTGTGATTGATTTACTGCCGAAGTTCCAGTTACTTGCGCGGGTCTCAATATGGTCTGTAAATTGGAAATCAAATGAAGACCTGATTATCCATCATTTCAATCATTAATAAATTAACTACCGCTAGTTGGTATTTTTGATGCTGTGATAGAAAGGCCTATGTGTTTCTAGGATTATCACGAGTCAATGAGACAAGCATATTGTCTTCAAGGTCCTTTTTCACAGCTAAACAAAGTAGCTACATACGCCCTCATTCCAATAGACTATTGGATGTTTAGAAAGCCCATATTTGGGGTGAGAATGAGATGTCGTATTTATATTGTGTCAAATTTTCAATAGATCCTATTGCAGAATCAAATCTTTTCGTTAAGTTGAATCCTTCAGTAATCAGAAAAAGAAACAATCCCTAATATTAATATTTATTATAATAATCAACCGATCAAATAATAATAATACATTGACAGAGGCCAAACAATACATTTCACTGTAAATAAACTACCTTTATTTTGTTTGTCTCGTTTAAAATCGTATAGCCTATAATATCATAAAGTGAAAGAACCCAAAAGAATACATTATAACATGAATAATTCAACCTTAATAAACCTTTATGGTGCATAATTATGTTGTAATTATGCAAATTGAAAAAACATGATTCGATTAAGTGCTATGTTTCTAATGACTGTCTCATTTAGAATGGCTTTACAAGAAAGATAGACTGTTTTTTATGATGGTTTGTTTGTGGAACGCAAAAATAATAGGCTAATGTGTGTTTATGTAACAATAAACACACATAAAAATGAACTATTCAACACCTAAATAGTTGTTTTCAATTAAACCTAAATCATAAAGCAATGACTTGAACCAACATTATCCAACATCAGACTTACTTTAATTTTGAAATAGGTTATTTATTATGACCCCTTAACAGAAATTGCCAAGTGAGGGAAAAAACTCCATTATAGCGGTGTTCTGTCAGAAGAGTGGTGTCCATGAACCGTACCCTACATTCGCACCCATAATACAACAAGTTTACCCTCCCCCTCCAAACCAGGGGCGCAACTAAACTTTCACTTCAGACGAGTTGCACTTGGAGAGACGGTACCCGACCCTGCGCTCACTAGTTGTGTCTCGCGTTCTTGCAGATCTGGAGCAAACCTGCCAACCCACCTACTTCCTGTAGTCAGCAATTCCATCCCTAACTGAGGAAAAAAAAGGGAAGGAAGAATTTTCTAAGTGTTCTAAATAAGGCTTTCTGAAAAGCAAAACTCCACTCGCATGTGTGCTGGGAGGCCGTTGCGTCGATCGTGGGTAGAAGTAAAACACGCTGTGGGTTCAAAACAAGAAGTGTATTAACCCTGCAAATCCATGGCACGGAGAATACAATTGATGCGCATATTTTTTGCATGAAAGTGAAATCAGTTCAAACTCCGAGCTTGGGAAGGGAACTCATCTTACGTTCTATCAGAATCCCAAGTGCGTTCATGTATTGGAAAAATGAGGTTTTGGCCCCTCTACCAGAGGGAAATAAGTTTTTATCCGAAGGAATTCCCTCAAAACAGGTAATGTGAAGAAAACAATAGCCTACAAAGATAACCTATGCGTAAAATACAAGCGTAAAAAGCATTTGGATATGCAAGCTTGCTTTCTGGTTTAGCATGCATGTCTAAGATACCCACATATTGTTGGTTGATACCATTGTATAGACTACACTAGGATCTTACTGGTAATCTATCTGCTGTCATCATGTTGCTTTCTTAACTGCAACTGTTTTTATGTGTGTCTTAAATTGATATCATAAGAATCACTGGTTGTGTACAAAGATCAGCTGCGCCTCGCGCCACGAAGAGACAAGCGCGTCTATTGTGAATAGTGTGATTTGCAGTCCACCCTCTTCAACATGCCAATTCGCCAGAGAAGAATTAGATTTTAATTACTGCCATTAAAAATCAAATTTGCAATTCTTTGGGTGGCCCGTTGCCTTTTCTGATTGACAGTTGAAATTGACACTCCGGGTCTCCTCTTATCGTGAGCATTTCAAGCTATTTGTAATTGCAGGTAGTTTTTTTCGGTTCCCTGGATTGCGAGGAAAACACGATGACTTTAAGAGGCATGGGTTAAGTGCAGAGAAAAATCAATCCAAATTGAAATAGCTTCATGAAAACGGCGTCTTTTGTTGCAGTGCCCTAAATAGCCCACAACAGTTAAAATCGGGAGTTATTGTTTGGATGCTTTATATAGCTGCAGGGCTGCAATGTCTCTCAAGGATTTCATGGCTGGAGATGGATAGTACTTTAGCCGCGAGTTGACTTCGACTTGCTGTTGAATCTTGTCTTGTAGGTGATTTCTCCAGAAACGCCGCAGAGTACACCGGGTGCCTCGCGCTGTGTGGAAGCCAAATACACACACGTCATGGTGAGAAGTTATGTAAACGTTATAATGCATTATTTGCAATGTGTGCATTGTATTATTATAGCATCTGAAGCTTAAATTATTGCCATGCGTAAAATGTAATGTTATTGCTATTAGTTGTCTATTGCCTGTCAAGTATTTATGCAACATATAAACCATACATGTGGCATATGTCCGTGCTTTTGGTGACCCTGATAGCGAGCCTCAAGATGCTTTTCTATGCTAAACATGACTTGGGTCATGAAGTAGCCTGTTGGCTGTAATATTTCAAATATTGTGGTCCAGATGTATCCATATCCTTCTTCTTGTCTTGTTTCTCGTGCAGTCTCACTCAGACGGAGAATCCCACCGATCGAACATGGAGAGGGAGGACACGCGCTCCTCCCCAAGTCCCCCCTCTACCCCGTATATCTGCTCACCTATCTCCACCGCCTCCTCCGTTCCGTCCACGGGGAAGAACGTGTGTGCGAGCTGTGGTTTGGAGATCCTGGACAGATACC
Source organism: Coregonus lavaretus (assembly GCF_964263955.1). Taxonomy (NCBI): domain Eukaryota; kingdom Metazoa; phylum Chordata; class Actinopteri; order Salmoniformes; family Salmonidae; genus Coregonus; species Coregonus lavaretus. The sequence continues at coordinate 29,655,643 of NC_139991.1, forward strand.
TTCTCAAGGTGCGAGTGCGCGCGTTATCGGTCATGAAAAGGCTAAACCGCACGAGCAATATGATTTCTTTTTTTGCGAACGTAAAAATGGAAAATCCTTTTTAACTTACAACTTTCCTAACATGTTTGATGTATTTAGCCCAAGCTACATCCACGTTGACTTTATGTTCTTCCTTATGTTTAAATATGAATACGAATATAAATCAAATCAAACTCCGAATTATGGAGTTTTAGTAGGCTAAAGTGTTGATCTTCTGAAGCTCCACTGTTTTGAACATAATAATATATTCTAAACAAAGGAAATGACAGTAGCATAGATGGGCCAGGGTCATACATCATGTTATGGTTTTTCTGTCTTTGAACTTCACATCAAGAACAACGCCCAGCCTCGCCTCGCGTGCTCCCAAGTAAAAACAACTGGCTGGGTGTGCTTTGCAGAGTTGCAGGAAGTGTGTGTTACTAAACTACGGTGATCATTATTCCGCTATCTGCCTCCATTTGTTTTAAGTCTTTATATGAAAACGAGGCTTGTGGAAACAATTTTATCAGGAAACGATGCATGTTAATTAAAATCATAACTATATTCATCTTTAAATTGATTATTTATAGGCTATTTATTATTAAATGATATGAACATTTTGCTTCTATAAAACATTTATTCAGAAAACCTATAGCATTTTGATATTTGATGTATGGGATTTCTGCCGTAATATTAGCTGATCATAAAGATGAAATTTGAAATTCACTCATAAAACAGACCCAATGGTCCACTTCACCAATTCCCGCTGTAATATTATTTTCTGTTTAATAACCTAAACGCCTAAACGGACATACCTCTTTATTTTGCACATGATCCATTTTCTTATAAGGATAACGAAGTAATTATAGAATAATTGTTGTATATCTTAATGCGGATATTTCATTAGCCTCCTAATGTAGGCTACACTACACGGACAAACATCGAAAAGAACAAAACAATTATAAGATATCATATTATTTATTTACATCTGAATTATCCTTCAACGAAATGTAAGGTTTAGGAATATTTTTAACTTTAAAGGCAATAATAAAATAAACAATATTAAAACCTTTTGCATGGTCTGCATATGTACGCACAATTTATCAATGAGTACACAATCTAGCTGAATTCAAATTGCCCAATGGCCATTACATGCATAATCAAATTGAAAGTTACCGGACAGAGGGAAACATATTTATCATAAAAGTCATACTATCTTTGTAGCTCCACCAAAATACCAACTAAGTCATGGATGTTTTTTTGTATGGGAACAAAATCAATTGCAAAGTGCATAATAGCCTACATGAATTATGCTCTTTTTACAGTTGATTATTTTTGTTATTATTGGCTACAATTGGACGTTTCATTTATTTAAATAGTTTAGCCTAGGCTACTAGTTGAGAAATCATGTAATTTACCCGATTCAGTTTGATTTCACATAGGCTATGTACAGACATATTGTTATAATTATTATTACTATGATGATTATAATTATTATCATAATAATAATAATAATTATTATTATTTAAGTAGTTTTTTTTTTACCACTGTTTTGTTTTGCAGGTGAATAACTTGATCTGGCACGTGAGGTGTCTAGAGTGTTCTGTCTGCCGGACGTCGTTGCGTCAACACAACAGCTGTTACATCAAAAACAAAGAGGTCTTCTGTAAAATGGATTATTTCAGGTAGGGTAAGTTTTTGACTTTGTTTTCAAAATATGATTAATGTTTGCTGCCGCCTGCCGCCTGTGAGATGCAGGTTGTCTCATTTTATATGTCGGTGTTTAAAATGGTATTTAAAAGCTTATAAGCAAAATAGGGGTAGGAGTTAACTATAGCCACTTTTTATGAATCCCATTGTTGAGGCTACACCGTCGGGCTAAATATAGAGGTGTTGTAAAATAAATGTAATTCTGCTAGTATAGACTTTTGTTGTGGGGCGTGCAGTGAGACGTGTTTTGCAGGAATTATAAATTGCTGGGATATTATACGCGCATTTAAAGATGAAGATGACGATCAATGCGCATAACACTGGGCAATGCCCATGCTTCTTTGCCTTACAGTTTTGAATAATAAATGTATTAAATCATATAAAAAAACAACAACAACAATAAGCGATTGCATAGGGCCTAGGCCACTAGGTCTTATAACAACAACACCAATACCACATCAATAATAATGATGTTACGACATATACCACGATTTAATTTGTACAGGATTACACTTTTTAAATCATAGTCCACAGATCGTCAGCTCAGCCAGTCTCTTGATTTAAAAAGCAAAGTGAGATCAACGAATTATAATCTGATTATATAATCAAATCACATTTTATTGGTCGCATACACATTTAGCAGATGTTATTGGGGGTGTAGCGAAATGCTTGAATGATACTGTAGGATACTATCTGTTATTCTATTGTTATCTAATCTGTTGTTATATTGTTATATAATCTCATACATACCAAAACATGTATGAGTTATTACCAAATAAAATCAAGACTAATCTCTGGAATGATTTCCTGTGATTGTCTAACAGAAGACATGAGAAGGTATTCACAGTTACATTTACTGATAACGATTCTAATCAGCGCTACCCCAAGACTACAATTTGTTGGGCTATTATCATAGCATGTTGTTACACACCATTTCTACAGTTCCTATACACAATAACACCATTCATCATTGCTTTCAATGCTATTATATTTGTTTATAGTTTCATATTTTTCCACATGATTTAACACACAAAATATACATAAAACATAATTGCTTTCAATGCTGTCAATGCTGTTATATTTTCTATAATATTGTATATTTATATATATTTATATTTTACCAGCTTCATTCATATAACACATTTGACACAATATTTACAAATACCTGTAGTTACATGCACACACGCACACGCACACACACACACACACACACACACACACACACACACACACACACACACACACACACACACACACACACACACACACACACACACACACACACACACACACACACACACACACACACACACACACACACACACACACACACACACACACACACACACACACACACACACACAGTACATACACTGCAGAGTAAGAATAACACACCTCGGCTAAAGCTAAACTGTGAAGTCTCATGCAGCATGTGTGTCTCCAGTGTACCATGATTGCAGAGCACTCAACACAGTGCCTGAAAGCAAGCTCTCAATTGGCCAGGCCTCTTCTCCTCTGCATCAATTTTCAGTCAATGTGAAGTGACTGGCCCTTTAAAGTCGATACTGTGTTTTAGGAGCTGCTGCCTCAGAAGGTTTAGTTTCTGTGTTAGGCTAATAATCTGAAGTGATGCTTCACAAGATGTTTCATCTAAAGCCCTTCACAGAGAGACCCGGTCCCTGTGTAGCACAGTGGAACTATTGAGATTGGAACATCAACACTTGTGTTGTGCTACGGCATGCAGGCGTCGAGTGTAGTTATCAGATCAACATCAAGGCTTAGACCACAGAACTAAAAGGAGTCAATGTCAACCAATAATGTATTACTGGACTTTAGTAATAGATTAACATCATCAGAGATACATGCAGGGAGTGTAAACATGATATATTTTTTTATATGATGCATGTGTAATATGTTTACAAGAGAAAATGATCAATATTGAGCTACTATGATTGCAAAGCTCAAATGAGCCATGAAATGTTCTCTCATAATGCAGGATAAATGTGAAACAATATCTGACTATAGATTCTTATTTAATAGATAGAGATAATGTTAATTGGAGTTAATATACTAAAAGCTCTATGCATCCTGAGAGTATCACATGGAGTTTGTCATTAATAACTAATTATATTGATCTCTTCTGGCTCAGAATTGCTACATACTATATTGTTCCATTCATAATAAACTGCAGAGGGAATTGCTTTACAGCTGAGCAAGGCCATATATTTTAAACTGAGATAATTGCAGAATAATATTGCCTGTAATTTAATTATTACTGACCGATATGTTGAAATATTTACAATTACATATTGGTTTATATTTATGGAAAGTTTTCCAGATTATTGAAAAAATGTGTACATTAAGCTGGTAAAGTTGAATATTGTAAGAAATACAGTACGACCATCTGTTGTAGGAAAAAGGAGTCCACCATACACCACACAATACAACCCACAGAACCTCCAGTATTTCTCCTTCATTATTAGTGTCCACTCACGTGAGATGCGGGTTGTGTAGTTTTATGGTGTTCAAAAATATATTCAAAAACGTTAACAAAAAAGCGTTTGAACTTAACTGTTGGCAAGTTTTTAAAATCCCATTATTGTAAGAAATACGACCATCTGCTGTTGGAAAGAGGAGTCACCCAAACATTCTAAACGGGTAGTTTCTTGTTTTATTTATTTTACTCTGGAATAATTCCACATCATAGAGATTCATTTTTCCTGGAGACGGACACAAAATTGTGTGCCAAATGGCACCCTATTCCCTATATAGTGCAAATATAGTGCACTATATAGTACAAAAGTAGTGCACTATAGAGAATAGGGTGCCATTTGAGACACAGCCACAGAGTATGGTGGCATGTTGGGAACATAACTAGAGGCAGAATGTGATTGACTGTCTAATGTATTATTGTGGACATAGTGAAAGGGCTTTAATGGTTCCAAGCTTGAGAGGGAGCCTGGGAATGGTTTATCCCGACAGTCAGTTTAGCCACAGTCAGTGGGCACGGTGGCATCTCTTTGTGTGTGTGTGCGTGCACGTGTGTGTGCATCGGTGTGTGTGCGCGCGCGTGTGAACAGTTTAGTCATAGCAAAGTCATAGTCAGTGGGCACAGTAGCATCTCCCTGCACTGACTCCAATCCCTCAGAGGATGGCAACAGGTCCTGCAGAAAGAGAGGTGTGTGTGAATGTGCATGTGCTTGCGTCAGAGAGGTGAAGGGAGTGACCCTGCTTGGGGGTGTGGGATGTGTAGGGGGGTGAGATGGGGTTCATACTGGCACTGTTGCTGTGAGAATTCAGCAACACCAGCACAGCACAGAGCTGTGAGGAGGAGTGAGCAGTGAGCTGGGTCTGCCTGCCTGGTGTTTTTCTGATGGTAACCTGATACAGAGCCACTGGCCTGAGGTTTATAATCACCAGCAATTAAAGCCCCCAGCCCAGCACCCATCGCCCAGCGTTGTCCGCGTTAACGTGTTTCTGAACGTGATTCCTGTCACACTCCACACACATAGACGCACACAGGGAAACACACTCATGCACGCACGCATTCACGTGCACACACACGCACCCATGCACACACACACACACACACATACACATGCACAGACTCCACACACACCGACACAGACCTATACATCACACACACATGCGCGTGCGCACGCACACACACACAGGGATCACTATATGTCTCTGGCCCTCCCGTTCCAACAGGCGCTTAGGGAAAATGCCTGATCTTTCTGTCCACATCAGGTGCGTTGTGTGTGTGTGTGCGCCTGCCATTGGAACCTGCTTATGTAAAAGTGACCGTGCCTACTTCCACACAAAGGCCTTTGTCTGTTTACTCTTGTCCAGCTGTCAGTTATTAAGGTGAAGTTTGTTACAACATGGAAATTGTGTGTGCATTCTGGTATACAATAATAATGTGATATGTGACCCATATCAGCATAAGGCTCCCTTGGCCCCGTCCCCATTTACCCTGAAACCCCAAATACTTCTATTCCCTCCAGTGGGGCCAGCAATTAAAATCAAAGATGGGGGATTTTGTATTGTGAAATGGACATGGTTGAAAGCCATAGTGATGAAGGATATTAGTGAGGTATGATGTGGTATTGTTGTGGTTGGGACCAGAAGCATCCCCATATGCGGAGTTCGTTTGTTTACAACAATCTTAACCAGTGACTGGTCAGGTGTGTATAAAACTGTCAAACTGAATTTATTGCTCTTCTGCAGAGAGGGTTAGATTGAATTATCTCTCCCTTTTCCACTGTGCAGCTTGACATTCAACCTCACCGGTGTTAACCAGGTTACCTGCTAGGCCTGTATAAAGGGTTAGACTGTAGTGAGTTCTGAGGACCAGACAGGGCTGGGCGTCACTCATTCCTCATTCTGGCTCTGGAGAGAAAAACAAGGAGATATTTATCATTTGTGTCAGTCTCTCATCTGGCTCTGGACTGACAGCTGCTGTAATCGGGCGTAATAGCAGGAAATCAGAGTGGGTTTACTCTGCCTGAGGGGGGTTGTGGAGGAGCAGGGGCAGAGGGGTATGGGACAGAGCAGACGCTGTAGTACCTGGCCCCAAAACAGAAAAACAGCCAGCCTGCGAGCCGTGTGCTGCCGTGAGCCGCAGGCCACACAGGAAGTTGCAAAGCACCGCCAATCAGGGGCACCCTGGGATGCTGACACGGTAACCTGAGTGGCCGTCCGCACCGCTGCGTTGGGGTTGGGGCGGTCAGCGGTGCTAGGTGGCGGGAGGTGTGTGCGTGTGTATGAGGTTGGGGGGGCGGGGTGAGGAGCTGCCGTATGTAGCCTATCCAGTCATCCTCTTCAACCCACACCGCTGCCAGCCTGCTTCCTGCCAGGCACTGATGAGGTCTCCGTAGCAACCGAAAGGAGCATGCCGTGAGTGAAACCAGACCTGGTAGAGGAAAAAGAGATTAGAGATGTCAGATTGTCTGACAGGAGAAGTCAGGAAGGTAAACAAACACACCGAGGCTCAGGATATCAGGATGTGTCTGTCCTTTACTGATTTAGGATGAAATTAGGTGTTTTTACCTGGTAGGAAATAGGGCAACTATCCTGTTTGGATAAGGAAATATGCCTATATCACATACAATGGTAATTTTGGTCTTAATCTCAGACTGGTGACAAAAAAAACAGTGCATGTTGAAATGCTTTCATAATAGTATCTGCAGAAAATGTACATGGAAATGTCAATAAGAAATTTGTCCATGTTCAGTAATATGTTCAAGCTCAAACATCTTGGGGATGAATATACTCTCTAACCCTGCTCAACAGTATAGGCCTCTTAACTCTTTGGGCGGCAGGTAGCTTAGTGGTTAAGAGCGTTGTGCCAGTAACCGAAAGGTCGCTGGTTCTAATCCCCGAGCCGACTAGGTGAAAAAAATCTGTCGACGTGCCCTTGAGCAAGGCACTTAATCCTAATTGCTCCTGTAAGTCGCTCTGGATAAGAGCGTCTGCTAAATGACTAAAAAATAAAAAATAAACTACCAAGCTACCTCTCTCCATGAAAACCACAATCAAAGAGAGCTCTCTCAGGGCCGATCTACCCCAGATTACAGAAATCCCAGAGCATACAAAACGAATCCCCAAAACGTGTACCTCTTCAAGTGCTTCTCTTCAGCTGTAGGTAGATGAGTGTGGAGCTTAACGGAGCAGAGAGGAGGGCGTGCACGCCGGGCAAAAGAACACAGACATAGACACACACACACTTCTGTGTTGTGTCGTAGAGTCTGAGGCAGACAAGCTGTCATGGTAGATTACAGTTCTGTTCCACAACATTTATTTCTTAACTGTCCTCCACAATGCATCATCAATCAACACACTGTATTCTCAGTAAAGATAGATAGTCAGTTTAAAGTACACAATAAACCCT
>NC_139991.1:29665763-29868263 GCF_964263955.1 Coregonus lavaretus
GTCGAGCCAGGGGCAACGCCTATCACCTGGCGTGCTTCGCCTGCTTCTCCTGCAAGAGGCAGCTGTCCACGGGAGAGGAGTTTGGCCTGGTAGAGGAGAAGGTGCTCTGCAGGATCCACTACGACACCATGGTGGAAAACCTCGAACGAGCTGCCGAGAGCGGTGAGTCACTGGGCTCTCTAGAACCTGCTCTCAGTGGGTTCACTAGTCTAAAACGTTCTATCTCAGTGTCTAAAGTTACTGTCAAAACGATAAACCCTACTGTATGCGTACACTTTTATTTAGTATACAGTTACACAACACTGTAGGCTTCTATACACTACACTCTTAGAAAAAAAAGGTGTTATCTAGAACCTAAAAGGGTTCTTCAGCTGTCCCTATAGGAGAACCCTTTGAAGAACCCTTTTTGGTTTCAGGTAGAACCCTTTCGGTTCCAGGTAGAACCCATTTGAGTTCCATGTAGAACCCTTTACACAGAGGGTTCTACATGGAACCCAAAATAATAATAATAATATGCCATTTAGCAGATGCTTTTATCCAAAGCGACTTACAGTCATGCGTGCATACATTTTTTTTTTTTTTTGTGTATGGGTGGTCCCGGGGATCGAACCCATTACCTTGGCGTGCTCCGTGCTCTACCAGCTGAGCTACAGAGGACTACAGCTAAAGAGTTCTACCTGGAAACAAAAAGGGTTCTACATGGAACAAAAAGCGTTCTCCAATGGGGACAGCCCGAAAAACCCTTTCTAAGAGCGTATAACATTGTGATGTATCTTTGATAACACTGCTCACTGGGAAAACTCTAAACCAATGTCGTCATCTCATGCCATTTTTCCCCCTCTCTTTCTTTTTGTCTTTCTCTCTTTCTTCCCTATCCTCCTTTTCTTTCTCCCTGTCTCTGTACCCTGGTGTCTCAGGAAGTGGCATCACTCTGGAGGGGGCAGTGCCATCAGAGCAGGACAGCCAACCCAAGCCTGCCAAGAGAGCACGCACCTCCTTCACTGCTGAGCAGCTGCAGGTAAGTCACAGAGAGGGAACCACATGTCCCTGTCTCCTCATTTCTCTTTCTAATAATAAGTCAATACATCATCATTATTTTACAGATAGGCTGGGGAAGTGATTTCTCTATCTTAGCAACTTTCTAATGGTCATTGTTGGCAACATTGTCAGATGTGGTTTGATGTCTCATTCATTTCAATGGGCTCGTTGTTGTTTATCTCTGCAGTAATATGACGTTTTAATTTCTGGAGCTGATACTATACAATATGGTAATATTGACAGTGAGGTCATATATTTCTAATAACTTATGTAATATTTCCCAGGTGATGCAGGCTCAGTTTGCACAGGACAACAACCCTGATGCACAGACCTTGCAGAAACTGGCGGACATGACGGGTCTAAGCAGGAGAGTCATACAGGTGAGTGTCTGTTCACGCAGTCTCAAAGTATTAATGTAAAGAAATTGTAAGTTGCTTTGGATAAAAGTGGATAATGCATGACTAATTGTCCTAAAACAACGAGAATATAGCTACCTATATATGACGGTTGGTAACATTGCATTTTCATAGGTTTGGTTTCAAAACTGCAGAGCAAGACACAAAAAGCATACCCCCCAGCACAGCGGACCCCCGCAAGGCCACCCCCAGTCCCGGATGCCCCCTTCACTGCCCGACGACCTGCATTACTCCCCCTTTGGCAGTCCTGAGAGGGCACGCATGGTGGCCCTGCACGGATACATCGATAGTGAGTGTTACATTGGTTAGTCTCTTCACTACATCCTCACAAAGCCCTCTACTCTGCTTCACCGACTCTCTTTTCAGCGCTTTCATCCTCGTTCCCTCTCCTAGAAAGGAAGGACAAAGGCATAAAGAGAGATACAGTGATTTGTCCTTGACTACTCTGTAGTGACTGTGTTTCGCTGTGTCAATAGTTCAAGTTTTCTAACAATAAAACAAATTATACTGTGCTTAAGTATGTTCCTTTACTGCTCCTCCATCTTGATACTGTGCTTAACTGTGTTATAATATTTGAAGTGTGTCCCTCTGTTCCAGGCCACCCGTTCTCCGTTCTAACGCCACAGAGCCTGAACCCCCATCAAGCCATGTCGCTACCCCAGCTACCCCTCAGCCGCTAACTAACGGATGCTGCCGCCGCCGCCACCACCCCGACCTCTGACCCTTGTACCCTGACCTCCCATCAGCAATCTCCGTCCACCGACTCGAACCTAGAGGTCAAACATGATGAATCGAGAAGCTCTCTACTCTTGAGCTCTCACCCTTAACCACTCTGGACGGAGAGAGAGACTTCCTCATCGACTCTTTTCCTATGAACAGGATTATGATTATACAGCCAGTCTGACTGTTGTCATGGAGGATGTGAGCCCTTCCTTTTGCTCACTGGGACTTATTCACAGTCAAGACACATCCAACTAGACTATGAGCTCCTTGTGCAGAGCAGGACTGAAAGGACTCCTCTCTCCATCCTCTGATGTGGGTGACAGGACCAGGCTAACAGGAGTACAGCCTCATGTGCGCTGTCAGATTTCTGAAGATTTACTTATGAGGGAAAAAAACGACAAGGGATTGGACTTGTGGGCTTGACAGAGGACACTGAGGTAAGAAACCTCCCTCCTTTCTCTCTTTGATGATACCATAAAGGAATGTGAAATAACTGACAGTTTTGGTGTGCAATCTACTTCGAACTCAAAACGAGTATTTTTTTTATTTTTATTGGTATTGTTTGAAATCATGTGGTAATCAGCTCTCCGTTAATACACTGTCATCCGCAGCCTTCTGTATAGGATATAAGCCTCAGATGAGGATAGATTGTGTGCCTTATCTTATCAATGATAAGCAAACAGAACGACCATAATATGGTTGTTTTGAATTATGAATAATTTCTAGGCAGCTGAAGTAAAACACTAAAATTCACAGAAAAACTAAAAACTCTAATTTATTAGGATGATTTTTTAAATAGTGGCAAGGTGTAACTTTACATTTTTACTGGTGAAAATATTGAAAGATTTTTTTGGGGCGATTTGAATTTTCACCATATCCTCTTGTGCAAAAATGATGATACATATCAATGTATTGTTATAATATGGATATTTCAATCATTTGAAGCTCCAAATTGTAAAATTATGATTTACTGTAACACCCTTGTAAGGCTTTTGACATTGACATACCTCTGTTAAATGTTTAACAATCGCATTGAGTATGAGAGAAAGAGAGGGAGGTCTGAAATGTGTCTTCCTCCAGTTGTAAAGAAGGACTAAAAGATAATACATGTCACATTGCATGTAATAGCTACCTTTTTTAACCAGGTGTATTGTCACTAATTTATAATTTATGTCTGTGCAGGATCCATGTCAGGTCAGTGTTTTGTTTTTGTCTTCTACAATTGTCCAGCATGTGTGCTTCACTTCTATGCGGTGAAATGGAGATGTGGTACAATGACAGTTAGCGGACTAGGGATATGATGTGTATATAGACGTCTGTGGCTGGTCAGCCTGACTGGCAGACAGACAGGGGAGATGGAGGTTGTGTGAAACTGTAACTTTGTGTCTTGGCTGTGGAGTGGAGTCAGTGAGGAATAGGACCATGTGTTTACGAAGGGACTAAGGGAGACAAGACCTCGATGTTCTCGTATTTATTGAGACAATAGCCTGTAAGCACTTTTTTTCCCGAAAATTGTCAAAATGGTTGTTTTATTAAAAAATTTAATGAAACAAAAGTTTATTTGATTGACTGTGCATTACATAAATGTTTTGTGTACTAAATGCAATAAAACGGACTTAAAAATGTGACATTTGTATTTAATTTTATTTCAGCTAGACCACAACAATTTCATGCAAGAAGCACTATTAAGCCCCTAATCCCAAACAACCCACAGGCAAGGATGCTCAATACACACACACACACTGGTGCCAATTTAAAAACAGATCTGGGAAAATCAGTGGTTGGTATCAAGTGTTCCTGAGGGGCTGGATAACTGATCTCTGTATGCTCGCTATGTATTATGCTACTCATTATAAATGTGGATATAGAACTCTTGTGAGTGATTCTGGTGTGTGTGCACTTTCCAGTCTCAAATAGCTGCCGGTCTCATTTAATAGCCAAGCATCGGCACACATTTTCAGCAAATAAATGCTGGGTCTAAAGTAATTGTTTACGAGTGAACTTCATTGAGTACCATTGAGATTGCTCAAAAGTAGATCAAGAAGAACAATGGATTTGTTATTATAATGTTTATGCTGGTCATACTGGTCACAATAAACAGTGTGGTAGTCTTTACAACATTTTATTGAACAAAAGCTGTGTGCATTAAAGACATAGATGCCTGGCGGTTGTGTTCAATGATTGAAGCAAATAGACGCCCGGGCTATTAATTGAAGTTTTATGGTATGTGCGGTACGTACCTGGTTGTGTGTGTGTGCACGTGTGTATACTTGCATGTCTCTGTGTGTCAGTTTGTGTGTCTGTGTGTAAGAGTGTGTGTGTGTGCCCGGTACGGGGCAGGAAGCAATCACAGGCCGATGGCTGAGCTGGCGGGTGCTTCATGGGTCAGTGTGTGCAGTAATGACTCATCTCCTCCTCTCTTCTACTCTTCTTCTCCACCACTCTGCAGCTGATTCGTTCAGCAAGCCCAGCTGAGCGCCATCACAGACAGGAAGTCACTGTCAGGCTGCATCATGAGATTGATCCTCTACCCTGGGTCCTGTTTCAAAGGGCAGCATTAGCCAAGACAGACTGAATGTCTCACTCACAAATATACGCTTGTCTGTCTGTGCAAAAACACACCCAAATTCAAAAACCACAAAATGTAACATGCATAAAAATATAAAAATATGCAAAAACACACTACAGCACAACATTATAGTAGAAAATAAAATTAATGGATCCAAAGCCTTATATTGAGAAATATAGCATCTAAATAAAAGACTAACTGGAACAAAGCCTCTAGGCAATGGTATATTATGCTGGTGGATATCTTGCATAGCCTATATAACAGGAAGTAACCTTTCATGTTGATTTGCATCCATTAAGCTGCTGAGTCTTTGAGGACACTTGAGAGAACAATCTGACACTGATTACATTGGCCTGCACTGGTAGCACAGCCATTTCAGCACCACACAACGTGAGCAGAGCAGGGACATTTAAGGACAAACCTTACAAGTAAACAAATGGCTTTACAAGTTACACATCAAGGATTGGTGTTTTTTTTCTCATTCTGCATGAAAATGTTTGACTGAATTAGTATATTCTTCTATCTTGACTTCCTCCACATATTTCATTTCAGTACCTTACATGTGCGTCACTATGTTTTTGTGCATCTGAAATAGGCTTAGCTATTTTGTTTTTATGCATCTGGTCAAATGAAACCTATTTCAAATAAAAACGAACATGTGGGATATTTCATATTTCACAAAATATTATTCACAGGCAGGCGTATATGCACCACAGTTGAACATGCCATAAATTGAACATTCCATAAATGAGCCTTTTATTTTTTTGCGCTCAGGCCCGCAACTCAATGTCCAGTTCTGAAATGTGGCCTAGTTTTCCGGTGACTGTCCAACGATCTCGTCCCAGCTCTTCCGACAAATGCACACAATCCACTGATGTTCATAGTCATCTGCAGGAAAAAAAATATATTTTCAGAATAATCAAATAAGACCATAAATGTCAGAATAAAGCAATAACCTTTTAAAACTATTTTTAAACAATCAATTCGTCTAACAACTAAAAGGGTAGTATAAACACATAACCTATTCTAATAGCCTAGTTCATAAAATAACATTTAAACATTTAATCAAGGTTAACGGGAAAAAAGCCTCTGGACTAGAAGCAGCATATCATTCTCATTCTATCCAAGCTTTTGAAATGGACACAATCAACTTAAGTGCCAGTTACATCAGTCAAATCAAGGTAACAATTAGGAGAAAATAACTTCTTAAATCACATACCAAAAAATTGACGATCATTTTAACAAGGATGACTCGACTACCAAAACAACGGATACTATATTGTTTTCATATAGTTAAAGCTGAAATTAGTTGACCATTGCAGATCAAGAGGTAGCCTAAGAGGCTATAGCTTCTCTGTTGGGACTGAATCCGGGTGTCGCAGCTGCACACACTTGAGCGCTCACCCCGGGGAACAGTGTGCGCTGGGCCCATTGTTGGGAACAGGTCTGAAGCTCTCGCCTGATTGTGTGTAATTGCCTGCGATAGTCCTAACAGCCACTCCAAGTCGCCTCTCTCGCCACTCTACCTGGCTCACGCGTTCGGCAATTGAAATCACAGTTGCACCAGGCACCACAGCAGCTGCATACGAAACCTTGGCTATCCATCATTTTTGTCGCGTTTTGTTGCCTCCCCCTTCGCAACAAATGGAGGTCACCGTCAAGAAGGACATTTCATCACTATTTTAAACCAATTAATACCTCTGCACCGGTTTCTGCTGGTGGTGAGGTCTTAGCACTGCAATTACCGTTTCCCTGAGCGCTTATGGTAATGAGATAGAATTTACACATTTTCATTTTTGCTGTAATTTCCCCTCTTAGGATTGTGATCGCTTCACAGAGCGTTTAAGTCAATGCTAAATTGATACACTAGTACAATTCTATTTGAGGGCACAGGTGGCCACCATAGTTCGATGCAATCTGAAATAAATGGAAATTCAGAATCCAAACACTTAACATAGGCTACACTTCATGTGTTTTTAAATTCTTTGCCTACTGTGGATTTCTTATTTCAACCTGCAATAAAGCCTTCTATAATAATACTCTACATAGTTTAGGGACTTTAATTTGGATATATTATTTATTGGGAAAATTAATAATAAAAAATATTATCCACCAGGTCCAAAATAATTTTTGCCTGCATGGTTGTATTGTTTGGTTAATTTGTCAAATGTGTAACATTTTACACTAGGGTGATGTCAGCATTAGTGGTACATTTGTGTTTTAGGGTACTGTACTATGGTAATTTTGCAAACCACAAAAAATGATATTGGGTTGTTGATACTGAATGTGTTCTGTGCATGAAAAAATGGTTTTGGTTAGTGTGACATCATTGTAGTGTGTGTGGTCAGGTTTCCTAGATGGGGTGACCAGTTGAAACTCATGGACAACCGCCATACATATGAAACCTATGAATGATAATGCTGTCATTCTGTCAATTATAATTCAACAATCTAGCTGTGTGTGTTAAAATGAATAGTTAGTGCTTTAAAATATAATATCCATTCATGTAAACAGTTATTACATTTTATAAAAATCTGATTTATAGTACTTTTCAGCTATAAAAAATTCACAAAATGAACCTTTAATCAATTTAAATACATTTCCTGCATAGATATTCTAAAATACATTGAAATATGTTGTTTTAGTTGTTCATAACAGGTCTGAATCAAATTTAGATGCTATATAGCAAATACACAGCATAGGATGAAGGTGGAAGGAATTAGTGGGAAAAAACAAGGCTAGGAAAGGAACATCTATTTTCCAAGGATGGAGAGGGTTTAGTAAAAGTTTATTGTCATCAAATTGTAAAAACAGAGAGTGTGTTATCTACAAGCTTCTACAAAGGCTTATTGATGAGTTCATAACAAGTGTGAGGTGAAATGGGACACAAATGTATGTCTAATGAAAAAATAGTGTCCCAGTTAATTTACTAAAGTGTCCCACTAACACTGAAAGCCACGCTTTAGCAAAAGTATGGGTCTGATGTTGTTTTAGGGGTTGTAGCATCCACTGAATAATAAATGATCAAGTTGTTTCATCCTAAAAATTGAGATAAGACCTTAATTGAAATAAACATCACTTGAGTAGGGGTAAACATAAAAACACCAAAAAGTGTCCCACCCATACACACTTCACCCTTCCTGTAGGCTATATTGCATATTATAAACTGGGTGGTTTGAGCCCTGAATGCTGATTGGTTGAAAACCGTGGTATATCAGACCATATACCACAGGTATGAAAAAATACCTTTTACTGTTGTAATTACATTGGTAAGCAGTTTATAATAGCAATAAGGCACATCAGGGGTTTGTGGTATATGGCCAATATACCATGGCTAATTGCTGTATGCAGGCACTCTGCGTTGCTTTGTGCATAAGAACAGCCCTTAGCCATGGTATATTGACAATATACCACACTTCCTCTGGCCTTATTGCTTAATTAAACGTCAGTTAGCACATCATAAACATGATATTATTGCTACAAATATTTTCTTGTTGGTTGGTAAACCACTCTTCCCATACTAATTCTGCCTTTCCCTCTTGGCCCTTATTGGGACTGTTTGCTGGTGCCTATTAACTGGATATTTAACTCGTTACCCAAACTCTCTCACAGAAAGGCTCACCTACGAGCAGCAATGTAAAAGAGTGTGGGGGAAACGATAATGGCTCCTTGTTAATTCATAAGTCGAAATTCTTAACATACCAACTGCCTCTGTAGCCAAAATGTCTACATTTATAGGCCTATTTATTTTCTGCAACAACAACACACTCACTAAGCCTAGAGACAATGAGAGATTATTGGCATCAGGAAAAGAGTGGCTATCAGCTGATCATAGTGAATGATGTACACTACCGGTCAAAAGTTTTAGAACACCTACTCATTCAAGGGTTTTTCTTTATTTTTACTACTGTCTACATTGTAGAATAATGGTGAAGATATCACAACTATGAAATAACACATATGGAATCATGTAGTAACCAAAAAAGTGTTAAACAAATCAAAATATATTTGAGATTTTTCAAATAGGCACCCTTTGCCTTGATGACAGCTTTGCACACTCTTGGCATTCTCTCAACCAGCTTCATGAGGTAGTCACCTGGAATGCATTTCAATTAACAGGTGTGTATTCTTAAAAGTTAATTTGTGGAATTTCTTTCCTTCTTAATGCGTTTGAGCCAATCAGTTGTGTTGTGACTAGGTGGGGGGGGGGGGGGGGGGGGGGGGGGGGTATACAGAAGATACCCCTTTTTGGTAAAAGACCAAGTCCATATTATGGCAAGAACAGCTCAAATAAGCAAAGATAAACGACAGTCCATCATTACTTTAAGACATGAAGGTCCCTCAATACAACTGAATGCATTCAACTGAAATGTGTCTTCCGGATTTAACCCAACCCCTCTGAATCAGAGAGATGCGGGGGGCTGCCTTAATCGACATCATCGGTGCCCGGAGAACAGTGGGTTAACTGCCTTGCTCAGGGGCAGAACGACAGATTTGTACCTTGTCAGCTCAGGGATTCGATCCAGCAACCTTTCAGTTACTGGCCCAACGCTCCTACCACCAGGCTAATGTGAACATTTACGATTTTCAAAGGAACAGTTATTCCAGAAACAGGAAACTGCAACAAACAATATGGCAATAGGGCTTCTGGCCACCTGTAGGTCTGCTGCTCATTGCCAGGGTGAAAAATATCAACAATGAAAACCCAACAGAAAAAAAAGATAGATAGGAGTTTGGTGCTGATAGGACTGCGCAGAGATGTAGTGTGTATCAGCTCAATCTGCTCCTGTTTTCCACTATCGACTATGTTCAGTTTGTAGCGTATATTGTGTTATACTATGGATTATGTACTTAATGTACAGTGGGGAGAACAAGTATTTGATACACTGCCGATTTTGCAGGTTTTCCTACTTACAAAGCAGAAAATCACATTGTATGATTTTTAAGTAATTAATTTGCATTTTATTGCATGACATAAGTATTTGATCACCTACCAACCAGTAAGAATTCCGGCTCTCACAGACCTGTTTCTTCTTCTTTAAGAAGCCCTCCTGTTCTCCACTCATTACCTGTATTAACTGCACCTGTTTGAACTCGTTATCTGTATAAAAGACACCTGTCCACACACTCAATTAAACAGACTCCAACCTCTCCACAATGGCCAAGACCAGAGAGCTGTACATAAGGGATCAAATTGTAGACCTGCACAAGGCTGGGATGGGCTACAGGACCATAGGCAAGCAGCTTGGTGAGAAGGCAATAACTGTTGGCGCAATTATTAGAAAATGGAAGAAGTTCAAGATGACGGTCAATCACCCTTGGTCTGGGGCTCCATGCAAGATCTCACCTCGTGGGGCATCAATGATCATGAGGAAGGTGAGGGATCAGCCCAGAACTACACGGCAGGACCTGGTCAATGACCTGAAGAGAGCTGGGACCATAGTCTCAAAGAAAACCATTAGTAACACACTACGCTGTCATGGATTAAAATCCTGCAGCGCACGCAAGGTCCCCCTGCTCAAGCCAGCGCATGTCCAGGCCCGTCTGAAGTTTGCCAATGGCCATCTGGATGATCCAGAGGAGGAATGGGAGAAGGTCATGTGGTCTGATGAGACAAAAATAGAGCTTTTTGGTCTAAACTCCACTCGCCGTGTTTGGAGGAAGAAGAAGGATTAAACATCATTCTTTGGGGGTGCTTTTCTGCAAAGGGGACAGGACGACTGCACCGTATTGAGGGGAGGATGGATGGGGCCATGTATTGCGAGATCTTGGCCAACAACCTCCTTCCCTCAGTAAGAGCATTGAAGATGGGTCGTGGCTGGGTCTTCCAGCATGGCAACGACCCGAAACACACAGCCAGGGCAACTAAGGAGTGGCTCCGTAAGAAGCATCTCAAGGTCCTGGAGTGGCCTAGCCAGTCTCCAGACCTGAACCCAATAGAAAATCTTTGGAGGGAGCTGAAAGTCCGTATTGCCCAGTGACAGCCCCGAAACCTGAAGGATCTGGAGAAGGTCTGTATGGAGGAGTGGGCCAAAATCCCTGCTTCAGTGTGTGCAAACCTGGTCAAGACCTATAGGAAACGTATGATCTCTGTAATTGCAAACAAAGGTTTCTGTACCAAATATTAAGTTCTGTTTTTCTGATGTATCAAATACTTATGTCATGCAATAAAATGCAAATTAATTACTTAAAAATCATACAATGTGATTTTCTGGATTTTTGTTTTAGATTCTGTCTCTCACAGTTTAAGTGTCCCTATGATAAAAATTACAGACCTCTACATGCTTTGTAAGTAGGAAAACCTGCAAAATCGGCAGTGTATCAAATACTTGTTCTCCCCACTGTATCTCTGGCATCAAAAAGCTGTTTTAATAGGTTATTCATAGGAGGTCTGGTAGAGCTGGAGAAATGAGAGCAACCCAGCTCACAATTCTAGGGAATGAGAAAGGGAGGAGGGTTTCTTCTGGCCAGGGCCTAACTATACTGACCCAATAAGCACTTGTCCTAGAGATATCCCTTATTGGGACAGTGGTTAGGGCATTCGTCATTGGTAATGGTGGCCTGGGTTCAAGACCCGCTAGGGTATTCACCCTACTCTCATATTCTTAGCAAAATATTCTTAGACAACTATACATTAGATAACGATACAGAAAGCTCTTATATTGATGAAATAAGTAAATCAAATCAATGATGAGAATAGTCAGATAACCAATAACTGACATGGAGGTGTAGAGGGAAGATCGGAATACTGTAGGTGAGTTCAAATCCCAGGTGAGGACATAATAACAGTATAAATGAACATGCACAATGTAATCATCTATGTCAAAGTGTGTCAAATATGTAAGTTGAAAACACTATGTTAAAAACACTATGTGTGTGTGAGTATCCCTAACCTTGCCAACAGACAAAGAGCTATGAATGGATGTGGTTCACCAATTAGGGCCTTCATTGGCTCTGCAAAAGTAAAAAGGTGTGATGTGTAATTAAACTTTTCTTTTGGGAGAACATTTCCCATGAAACATGTCTAGAACATTGATATCTTATATTCTGAGAACATGGCAGCCATGTTCTGTGTATGTTTGGTGGGATGTTGATGGCATATTCTCCTAACCCTCCGAAAACTAAATACATGAATTTTCTTGCAACGTTCCCATTTCTTATGTTCTGAGAACATGGTAACCACATTCTGGGTAAGTTCTATTTGACAGCACATTGCATCCCTATGGGCTAAACTGTTTAGGATAGATGGCCAGTCCCATATGGTCTTCCACACAATTCCCTTTTGCTTGTTTTTCTCTTCTTCCTATGTTTAAGGTCATTTAGAGTATATTGCTAATAATAATGAGGATATTTCACTGTTTACACTTGCATGTAGCCTACCTTTTTTCATCATTACCGACCCTAATTTATGATGTCTGCAAACGTACATTTAAAGGTCTGAAGGGGTAAATGGTTACTTATTTTATGTTTTACTTTATTTCTTTTTTCTCAATACCTTAAGACCATAAACAAATATGCTGCTTAAGAAATGTCATAGATACGGCTCCCATTCACCATTATGCTTCAACCCTGTTATGATAGTGCAGGGCGGGGGGAACCGGGGTGGGAGGGGGGTTCTGGGTGGGGAACGACCAATGGGTGGGTTTCTCTGTGGGTCCTGCTTTTTGTTTCACATCCATGGGCTTAACATTAAAGATAATAATTGCATAATTAAAGTGGAATTGACAGCATTTTAGCAACATGAAATCTTATTAAAATCTGTTCACATACATCCCCAGGAAGAATATGACAAATATGGTCATTTTCACGTTTTCATAAATTCTTAGAATGTTTGGGAATTACGTATACTAAGGCATTTGTGAAAATTCTATAGCAATATAGAGTGGGAAAGCGGCCTTGCATCTGGACAATTAATAGACACTGCAGTAAATAAAACATCTGTCTCGTCCAGGACCGGAGTCTACACAGATCGGTGTACCATAGCCAATCAGAGCTACAGTAGGCCTTTATGCAAATAAGCCATTTGCCACAAGGGCCTGCCATCATTCACTTTGAACTGGACTGTGTGTTTACAGGCAGTTACAACAGCGTGACTTAGATGATTAGAACGCATTCGCCAAAAGCCACATAAAACACCTGAATGGATTTCTGCAAATATGTCAGTACCACTTACATTTGGGAACTTTACAGTCCTATTGCTCAAAAAACCATGAAAAGGTAGGCTCTCGCTCCCTCAGTTATGGACATCAACAACAAGATCACAACTAATGCTAGCCAGAGCAAGATGAGCTAAAATATAACGAAGGAACATTAGATAAACCCTCTCAAACTTTTTCAGCTAGTTGGCCGTGAAAATTGCACTGATAAACGATGGGGAATTCTAGCCTACACGTCCTTCTGCAGCTTACCTGCCTGGCTAAAGTTGGCTAGCTTGCTAGCTAGCTACTTCCAGAAAAAAATTAGAGAACACCTCACTCTGACCATTTTACTCGCCCTAGCAGAGCTGGTTAGCTAGGCTATTATTTTGCCTACATTTACTGACACCGGCCAAATTCAGCGGGTGTTGCGTAAATTAATCAGTTATTCTGCTCTCTGGCACACTCACACAAGAGTGCTCTGAAATTGGAGTAGATAGCCAGAGTGAATTTGCAAACGCAAGAGATATGCTAACTGGATAACAGTCATTCAAGTTCTCGTTCAAGCTAACCAAATGACACCTGCATCTCTAGCTGTGTATAGCCACCGAAAAACGATATGAGGGGAAAAGGTCAGTCACTCACCAACTCCTCCAATGACATGACATGACATCCTCCTAGCAGCTAGTTAGCTATCTAGCTAACGTTAGGCTCCATGTTTTTAGCTTGCTACATAAATAGATACGCTAGCCTATTAGCCACGTTATGACTGACTTGTGATAATTGCCCTTGCTAGTTTGACTGTATTGACATTCCCAGCCTTAGACATTCATCCGTTTTTGTCCAAAATATTGAGTAATTGAAACTGAAACAGTGCATGCCGCATTGAGGCAGCAAACAATGTCTCAGGCTGTGATTTACAACCTGATAGCAATATTTTTTGGACTACCAAGAAATGTATTGGTGAATTATATTAATCATGCATTGAACTGCATCCATCTAGTCTGTCAACAATGCCTTAGTGTACGTCATGGAATGTTGAGTCAAATAGAACCTATTTTAAAACCTCTTATAAAGTTAGTTTTGTAGCATAAACTGGGAATTTGATATTTTTGACTGATTTTATGATTGTCTGTTTGTTTCATATCTACAAAGTAGTTAAAACGCTGTCAGTTCTACTTTAACACTACATATATTTGTTTAAAGGCCTAAGCTCACCTATTAAACGTTCCAGCTGTCTTGATATCCTGGCAATAAACTATATTGATATAGCAATGTTCCAAGAAACACACCTGTTCCAAAAGGAAGCACATAGAATAGAGAATCATTTGTACAAACTGGCTGCTTTTTCATCAGCCACATTCCAAAGTCAAGACATAACTTAGTAATGAGCAATTATCTGATATAGCAACTATTGACTCTGAAACCCAAATTAATCAATCAATCAAAAATCCTCCCACTTCTATAAAGAACTGTACATTTCTGATTGTAAATCTACACAATGCCAGACTAAGTTCTTTCTAAAATTAAAGAAGTCCTCTTCTCTCAACAGAGGAAGCCACCTCGCTTGAGCCCAAATCTCTCTCAATGAACTCAAAAGGGCATTGGATAGCATGAATAAAGGCAAATCACCTGGATGGGATGATATTCCTCCTGAGGTCTATTTAAAATGTTGGAATCAGATAGGTCCACTATTGCTCGAAATTATTAATACAGCATTTCACAAATGTTCATTTGGGAGAGATGTGAACACAGCACTAATTTCGCTTTTATTTAAAAAAAGGTAAGGATGCCACCCAGTGCGCTCACTATCGTCCCCTCTCTTTGATAAACACAGATATTAAACTGTTTTCCAAAATGTTGTCCTCCCGTCTTGAGACTTACTTATCTACACGGACAAAAGCGGGTTTGTTAAAAAGGCAATTCGTCAATGGAGGGAAATAACAAAAATGTCTCTAAAATCTACTGATCCTTTCATCTCATTATACACTGACAATATTTTATTATATTTGTATTTGTATTTATTATGGATCCCAATTAGCTGCTGCCAAGATATGACAAATAGGAGTGGGAATATCGTCCGCTATTATCCTCAGTAATTTTCCATCCAAGTTGTCAGACCCCGGTGGCTTGTCATTGTTGATAAACAACAATAGTTTTTTCACCTCTTCCACACTCACTTTACGGATTTCTGTCACACCCGTGAGAGGCCTGTTGTCTTTAGTTGGTTTGGTCAGGGCGTGAGTTTCTATGTTATATATTCTATGTTTACGTTCTAGTTAGTCTATTTCTATGTTGCAGTTCTAGGTTGTGTGTCTATGTTTGGCCGGGTGTGATTCCCAATCAGAGACAGCTGTCGCTCGTTGTCTCTGATTGGGGATCATACTTTAGTAGCCTGTTTGCCTACCTTAGTTGTGGGATCTTGTTCCTGTATAGGCTTGTATGTGTATAGCCGGAGGACTTCACGTTACGTTGTTTCTTGTTTTGTTTGTATGTTTATTTGGGTGAATAAACATGTCCGCATACCACGCTGCACCTTGGTCTGACCCGTCTCTCAACGATCGTGACAGAAGATCCCACCACAAAAGGACCAAGCAGCGTGCCCAGAAGGAGCAAACGCCTGGTACTCAACAGGAGGCTACGTTGGTAGATGTCCTCCTCGGTTGGGGGAAAATCACAGAGGAGGAGGCCGTCCGTTACGGTAAGGCAATGAAGGAGGAAGCCCGGGTAGGAGAGGATCCACAAAGCCGGCCGAAGAGAAAGCCCAAGAAGCAGCCCCAAGAAAATGTTGAGAGGGGGCTCACGGGGTGGATGACGAGGCAGCAGGAGGCCGGGAAAGGGCTGACTAGTGAGGAGGAGGCCGCTATTTTAGAGGTCCTCCAAGACCTGCGGATCGAGAGAGAGGAGCCCCGACCACTGCACCCGGTGGGGTTCCAGTTGGAGTCCCTACGACATGGGAACAGGAATGGGAACAGTTTTACACTGAGGAGTCGGAGGATGACGACGACGATGAGTTTCTGTTCCCTAACTCGTGGGGGCCTCCGGCGGAGTCCTCACTGGAGGAGGATTGGGCGCGAAGAGAGAGGGACTGGAACAGTCGTACATATCCAATGCCAGTTCCCAGCCCGGTATGTCCTGTGCCTGCTTCTCGCACCAAACCAGTAGTGCGTGTTCCCAGTCCGGCACGTTCCGTTCCAGGACAGGAACACGCACCTAAAATGGAGTCAGCAGGTACAGCCGGTCCGTCCGGATCTTGGGAGGAACGTATCCAACGGCAGGCGAGCAGGATCCAGGCGCTCAGCAGCGCAATGGTGCGCGTGGTGAGTACATTGGAGCGATGGGAGAGAGGTGGCATTTCTACACCTCCTCCAACCACACAACTCACCCGACCTCCAGCGACGGTCCCCTGCAGGGAGCACTTTAGCGTGTCGGTGCCCAGTCTGGGGCCGGCAACCATCCCAACGACCGGGTTGGAAACCACCTCTGTGTCGGTGCCCAGGGCGGGCACGACGTACAGCCCCGTTTTGGAGCAGGAGCCCAGTCTGGGGCCGGCAACCAGTCCTATTACAGTGCTGGAATTTTCCTCTGCGTCGGTGCCCAGGCTGGGCACGGTGTACAGTCCTGCTCCAGAAATGGGGATGGAGACGGGTCCGGAAGTTTGCTCCACTCCAGAGCCAGAGCAGTCCGCTCCACCGGTGCCCATTCCAGCTCCAGTCAGCGGATCCATTCCGGAGTCAGAGCAGTCCGCTCCACCGGGGTCCAGCTCCGGTCAGCGGCTCCAATCCGGAGACAGAGTAGTCCGCTTCACCGGAGCCTAGTCCAGCTCCGGTCAGCGGCTCCACTCCGGAGCCAGAGCAGTCCGCTCCACCGGTGCCTAGTCCAGCTCCGGTCAGCGGTTCCACTCCGGAGCCAGAGCAATCCGCTCCATCGGCGCCTGATCCAACTCCGGTCAGCGGCTCCATTCCGGAGACAGATCAGTCCGCTCCACTGGTGCGTGTATCCAGTCCAGTACGGTCCGTACCTGCTCCCCGCACCAAACCAGTGGTGCGTGTCGCCAGCCCGGTACGCCCCGTACCTACTCCCCGCACCAAACCAGTGGTGCGTGTATCCAGTCCGGTACACCCCGTACCTGCACCACGCCCTGTCTGGACCCTGGTGTGGGGGGATTGCCGATCCAGGCCCAGACGTCAGCCCCTCTCCAGGTTCGGGGTCTCCCACACCAGGGTCCAGACAGGGCTTGGTGCATCGTGGGGGGATTGCTGATCCAGGCCCAGACGTCAGCTCCTCTCCAGGTTCGGGGTCTCCCACACCAGGGTCCAGACAGGGCTTGGTGCATCGTGGGAGGAAGGAGAGGGGAAGCATCGCGCCGAGGTCCAGACCAGACCAGGGGCGCAACGGGGAGGCAGAGAGGAAGAGGTCATCACGCCACCCGGACCCTCTCCTAATGAATCAGGTTGGTGCGGCCGGAGTACGCACCTTTGGGGGGGGGGGGGGGTACTGTCACGGCCTGTTGTCTTTAGTTGGTTTGGTCAGGGCGTGAGTTTCTATGTTATATATTCTATGTTTACGTTCTAGTTAGTCTATTTCTATGTTGCAGTTCTAGGTTGTGTGTCTATGTTTGGCCGGGTGTGATTCCCAATCAGAGACAGCTGTCGCTCGTTGTCTCTGATTGGGGATCAAACTTTAGTAGCCTGTTTGCCTACCTTAGTTGTGGGATCTTGTTCCTGTATAGGCTTGTATGTGTATAGCTGGAGGACTTCACGTTACGTTGTTTCTTGTTTTGTTTGTATGTTTATTTGGGTGAATAAACATGTACGCATACCACGCTGCACCTTGGTCTGACCCGTCTCTCAACGATCGTGACAATTTCAAAATTACAATTCTTGTCTTTCATAATTTGGTCAGATATACTTGGATGTGTAGAGTCAGCGTTTGTTGCTGGCATGTCATGCCTAAATTCGCTAATCTTGCCAATGAAAAAATCATTAAAGTAGTTGGCAATATCAGTTGGTTTTGTGATGAATGAGCCATCTGATTCAATGAATGATGGAGCTGAGTTTGCCTTTTTTCCCAAAATGTAATTGAAAGTGCTCCAAAGCTTTTTACTATCATTCTTTATGTCATTTAACTTTGTTTCATAGTGTAGTTTCTTCTTCTTTTTATTCAGTTTAGTCACATGATTTCTCAATTTGCAGTACGTTTGCCAATCGGTTGTGCAGCCAGACTTATTTGCCATTCCTTTTGCCTCATCCCTCTCAACCATACAATTTTTCAATTCCTCATTAATCCACAGGGATTTAACTGTTTTTACAGTCATTTTCTTAATGGGTGCATGCTTATTAGTTAAGGCTCCCGAGTGGCACAGCGGTCTAAGGCACTGCATCTCAGTGCTAGATGCATCACTACAGACCCTGATTCGATTACAGGCTGTTTCACAATCCGGCCGTGATTGTGAGTCCCATAGGGCGGCGCACAATTGGCCCAGGGTTTTTCGGGTTTGGCCGGGGTAGGCCGTCATTGTAAATAAGAATTTGTTCTTAACTGACTTGCCTAGTTAAATAAAGTTTTTAAAAAAAATATATAGTAACTGGGATAAGCAATTCCATAAATGTGTCAAGTGCAATGTCTGTTTGCTCTTCATTACACACCACGGACCAACAAATATTCTTTATATGAATCACTACAAAACGTATTGTATGACCTCTTATACACTATATTAGGCCCAGCCTTTGGAACGTAGGTTTTTCTAGATATGGCTACTATATTGTGATAACTACATCCAATGGATCTGGATACTGCTTTCAAGCACATTTCTTCAGCATTAGTAAAGATGTGATCAATACATGTTGATTATTTCATTCCTATGCTGTTTGTATCTACCCTGGTAGGTTGACTGATAACCTGAACCAGGTTGCTGGCACTGGTTACAGTTTGAAGCTTTTTCTTGAGTGGGCAGCTTGATGAAAGCCAGTCAATATTTAAATCACCCAGAAAATATGCCTCTCTGTTGATATCACATACATTATCAAGCATTTCACACATTATCCAGATACTGACTGTTAGCACTTGGTGGTCTATAGCAGCTTCCCACAAGAATGGGCTTTAGGTGAGGCAGATTAACCTGTAGCCATATTACTTCAACAGTATTTATGAGATCCTCTCTAATCTTTACAGGAATATGGTTCTGAATATAAACAGCAACACCTCCACCACTGGCATTTCTGTCTTTTCTGTAAATGTTATAACCTTGTATTGCTACCACTGTATTATCAAATGTATTGTCTAAGTGAGTTTCAGAGATAGTCTGAATATGAATGTAATCTGTTACCAGCAAGTTATTAATTTAATGAACCTTGTTTCTTAAGCTACATATGTTAACGTGGGCTATTTTGAGCACTTTTCTGGGATGCTTGCTTGTTTTCATTGCTTTACTGGGAAGCTTAGCAGAAGTAGATATTCTCATGGTATTTATGTTAGTGCAGGGTGACCTGCACACAGTGGACTTCCTACTAGTGCACACCGCCTCTGTGCTAACAGCATAAATCTGGTTCATAGGCACATGATTGCTGCATACAATAGCTGTAGGATCAGCAGAGGCATTTAGGGCAGATAGAGGGACATAAATTAGGTTACTTACATTGTGTCTACCAATGCAACCTTGTATAATGTACATTTGCTGAAGCATTATGATGACTCTGCGAACCAATGGTAGGGATTAACTGAGCTGGGCTTGGGTCATTGATAAGTACAGTTGAAGTCAGAAGTTTACATACACTTAGGTTGGAGTCATTAAAACTCGTTTTTCAACCACTGCACAAATTTCTTGTTAACAAACTATAGTTTTGGCAAGTCGGTTAGGACATCTACTTTGTGCATGACACAAGTCATTTTTCCAACAATTGTTTACAGACAGATTATTTCACTTATAATTCACTGTATCACAATTCCTGTGGGTCAGACGTTTACATACAAATTCCAGAAAATGATGTCATGGCTTTAGAAGCTTCTGATAGGCTAATTGACATCATTTGAGTCAATTGGAGGTGTACCTGTGGATGTATTTCAAGGCCTACCTTCAAACTCAGTGCCTCTTTGCTTGACATCATGGGAAAATCTAAAGAAATCTGCCAAGACCTCAGAAAAGAATGTGTAGACCTCCACAAGTCTGATTCATCCTTGGGAGCAATTTCCAAACGCCTGAAGGTACCACGTTCATCTGTACAAACAATAGTACACAAGTATAAACACCATGGGACCATGCAGCTGTCATACCGCTCAGGAAGGAGACGCGTTCTGTCTCCTAGAGATGAACGTAATTTGGTGAGAAAAGTTCAAATCAATCCCAGAACAACAGCAAAGGACCTTGTGAAGATGCTGGAGGAAACAGGTACAAAAGTATCTATATCCACAGTAAAACAAGTCCTATATCAACATAATCTGAAAGGCCGCTCAGCAAGGAAGAAGCCACTGCTCCAAAACTGCCATAAAAAAAGCCAGACTACGGTTTGCAACTGCACATGGAGACAAAGATCGTACTTTTTGGAGAAATGTCCTCTGGTCTGATAAAACAAAAATAGAACTGTTTGGCCATAATGACCATCGTTATGTTTGGAGGAAAAAGGGGGGTCTTGCAAGCCGAAGAACACCATCCCAACCGTGAAGCACGCGGGTGGCAGCATCATGCTGTGGGGGTGCTTTGCTGCAGGAGGGACTGGTGCACTTCACAAAATAGATGGCATCATGAGGAAGGAAAATGATGTGGATATATTGAAGCAACATCTCAAGACATCAGTCAGGAAGTTAAAGCTTGGTCGCAAATGGGTCTTCCAAATGGACAATGACCCCAAGCATACTTCCAAAGTTGTGGCAAAATGGCTTAAGGACAACAAAGTCAAGGTATTGGAGTGGCCATCACAAAGCCCTGACCTCAATCCTATAGAACATTTGTGGGCAGAACTTAAAAAGCGTGTGCGAGCAAGGAGGCCTACAAACCTGACTCAGTTACACCAGCTCCATCAAGAAAAATGGGCCAAAATTCACCCAACTTATTGTAGGAAGCTTGTGGAAGGCTACCCGAAACATTTGACCCAAGTTAAACAATTTAAAGGCAATGCTGCCAAATACTAATTGAGTGTATGTAAACTTCTGACCCACTGGGAATGTGATGAAATAAATAAAAGCTGAAATAAATCACTCTCTACTATTAGTCTGACATTTCACATTCTTAAAATAAAGTGGTGATCCTAACTGACCTAAAACAGGGAATTTTTACTAGGATTAAATGTCAGGAATTGTGAAAAACTGAGTTAAATTTATTTGGTTAAGGTGTATGTAAACTTCCGACTTCAACTGTAATTGTCTCAACGCAGCCTTATAATGCTGTGAAAGGATCCAGGAACCCAAATGATAAAATTAATTGTGCGGTTTAAAAATGTTTATGGCAAGGTAAACGATCCCGGATAAAATTATTACATTTACAAAATTGGGAAAGACATAGGAGGCCTATCCGTACCAAACTTTAAAGCTGCACTATGCAGAAATCGCTCCGCCATTTCCTGGTTGCAAAAGTTCTAATAGTTTCGCCTAATTTCAGTTTATGTGACAAAACAAGCAAGTATAGTGTAGAGAATCATTGCACCATCTAAACCACTGTGAAATATATTTTCAATAACCACAAATATTGTATTTTCAGCTGATTGAAGCTGGTGTACAAAACAGAAAGTAGAAGAAGCAAAAACTTAACTTAAGAACGGGAAGCATAAAAATAGAACAGATCTACCGCTTTTTAGACTTGCTTTCAATGAGAATGACAGATCTATAACTGTCACGACTTCCTCCGAAGCTGCCTCCTCTCCTTGTTCGGGCAGGCTTCGGCGTTCGTCGTCACCGGCCTTCTAGCCACTGCCGCTCCACCAATCTCATCATTCCATTTGTTTTGTCTTGTCTATTACCCACACCTGGTTCATATCCCCTCATTAGTACATTTATAAGTGTTCCCTCTGCCCCCCTTGTCCTTGTGGGTGAATGTTGAATGTGAGGAGAGAGTAGCTCGGTTGAGCTACATGTACTTTGTATTGCCGGGGTATATTTTCCCTGTGTGCCTGTTTTGTTCCAGTGCGCTATCCAGCGTAACGTTATACTACAGAATAAACTCTGGAACGTAGGTGTATTCTGTGATTTACCCTCCTGGGCCTGACTCCTTCAAATCACCTCTCACAGAATCACCCACCCGCTATTGAGTCAGCGGGAGAGGAGCGCATGCCTGGAGTCGTGGCACGGGTCCAGGAGCATTCGACGATGCTAGCCAGCTTGGGAGAAGTGATGAATCGGGTTCTCCAGGTCGTCCAATGCCTGGAGAGGAGAGAACCCGATCTGTTGAGACCAGCTGGGCGACCGGATCCAGCCACCCACACCCCAGCACCCAAAGGGATCCATATATCCCGACCACGGGAGTTCGACGGGACAGCTGCTCTCTGCCAGGGATTCCTCCTCCAACTAGAGCTCCATTATTCCAGCATCAGCCCGGCCCCATCGGAGCGGGAGAAGGTGTCCGCCCTCGTCTCCTGCCTCTCGGGGAAAGCCCTGGAGTGGGCCAACGCGGTCTGGAACGAAAGAGGAGCTGCGTTGGACAACTACGGGGAGTTCGCTCGCTTCTTTCGGGCTGTCTTCGATCACCCGCCCGAGGGTCGAGAGGTGGGTGAGCGGCTGGTCCAACTGAAGCAGGGGACGAGGACTGCGCAGGACTTCGCCTTGGAGTTCCAGACTCTAGCAGCTGGGTCCGGGTGGAATGAGTGGGCCCTCATCGACCACTTCTGGTGCCATCTGCGGGAGGACGTCCGAAGGGAGCTAGGCTGCCGGGACACCATGTTGTCCTTCACGCAACCAGAGGACATGGCCATCCGCTTGGATAACCTGCTGTCGGCCAGAGGACGTCCTGGAGGGGGTCTGCCCGTTCCAACCCCGCCCAACTCGTATCACGAGCTGATGGAGCTGGGTGGAGCGGCGATCCGAGAGAGCGGAGGACGACAGCGCCAGTGTCACTCTGGTGGCACGAAGGGACATTACACAGCACGATGTCGCAAGTGTTATTTTGGGTCTGGAGGCGGCAGGCAGGGCACCCACACTCGTTCAGAGACCTCTGCTGTGCACTGTACCCTACCCATCCACTTTCCTGATCAAATTGTAGTTCCCCAGTGTAAGGCACTAGTCGATTCAGGCGCAGCTGGGAACTTTATGGACAGGGAATTCTCACACAGTCTAGGCATTTCATTGGTTCCCCTATCCATTCCACTCCCCATCAGAGCACTTGACAGTCGATCATTAGGGTCCAGGTTTGTTAGGGAAGTTACAGCACCAGTCACCATGGTTACCCACGAGACTCACTGCGAGCAAGTCACCTTTTTTTATTATTGAGTCTCCTGCTTTCCCTGTGGTATTAGGTATTCCTTGGTTAGCGCACTCATTTTCCAAAACGCAGGCGACCAAGTTACCACCTCATCGAGCGGGGGATTGCGCGATAAACCTCCGGGTAGACGCTGTGCCTCCCAGGAGTCATGTGTATCCCCTGTCACAGGCTGAAACGGAGGCTATGGAAACATACGTCACCGAGTCCCTGCGCCAGGGGTTTATACGTCCCTCCACTTCGCCCACCTCCTCGAGTTTCTTTTTTGTGAAGAAGAAAGACGGCGGTCTGCTCCCTTGCATTGATTATCGATCACTGAACAAGGAGACAATACGATTTAGTTATCCTCTCCCCCTCATTCCTTCAGTGATCGAGTCAATGCATGGGGCACACTTCTTCACCAAATTAGATCTCCGGAGTACGTACAACCTGGTGCGTGTCCGAGAGGGGGATGAGTGGAAGACAGCATTCAGCACAACCACGGGGCATTACGAATACCTAGTGATGCCCTACGGTTTGATGAATGCTCCATCCATCTTCCAGTCCTTTGTAAACGAGGTGTTTTGGGACATGCTTGGTCGCGGTGTAGTGGTCTACATCGATGACATTCTGCTGTATTCCACTACGCGCGCCGAGCATGTGTCCCAGGTTTGCAAAGTGCTGGCCCGACTGTTGGAAAATGACATTTATGCCAAGGCAGAAAAGTGTCTGTTTTTCCAGCAGTCCGTTTCCTTCCTCGGATACCGCATTACCACCTCAGGCGTGGAGATGGAGGGAGATCGTATTTCAGCCGTGCGTAATTGGCCGACTCCAACCACGGTTAAGGAGGTGCATCGCTTTATTGGCTTTGCCAACTACTATCGGAGGTTTATCCGGGGCTTTGGCAAGGTCGCAGCTCCCATTACATCTCTGTTGAAGGGTGGGCCGTCCCGGCTCCGCTGGTCTGCTGAGGCTGACAGGGCCTTCAGTAACCTGAGGGGTCTGTTCACCTCAGGTCGGTACTGGCCCAACCCGATCCATCACAGGTGGATGCGTCCGAGGTAGGCACACCACCCAAGCTCGATGACATTCTGGTGTATTCCACTACGCGCGCCGAGCATGTGTCCCTGGTTCGCCAAGTGCTGGCCCGACTGTTGGAAAATGACCTTTGTGCCAAGGCAGAAAAGTGTCTTCTCCAAGAAGCTCAGCCCGGCGGAGCAGAACTACGACGTTGGTGATCGGGAGCTGTTGGCTATTGTCCGAGCCCTGACCGTGTGGAGGCACTGGCTCGAAGGTGCGAAACACCCTTTCCTTGTATGGACTGACCCCCGTAACATGGAGTACACCCGGGCAGCGAGGAGGCTGAATCCTCGCCAGGCCAGGTGGGCCCTATTCTTCACCCGGTTTGATTTTACTCTATTATACATCCCGGGTACGAAGAACGTGAAGGCAGACGCATTGTCACGGCTGTATGACACGGAGGAGAGGCCCAGAGACACCCCCATACTCCCGACCTCCTGCATTGTGGCGCCAGTAGTATTGGCGATGGACGCGGATATAGAGCAGGCATTACGCACAGAGCCATCTCCACCTCAGTGTCCAGCTGGACTGCAGTACGTGCCTGCTCTTATATGTGACCGTCTGATCTACTGGGCACACACGTCACCCTCCTCTGGTCACCCAGGTATCGGTCATACAGTGCACTGCCTGACCGGAAAGTACTGGTGGCCTACCTTGGCTAAGGACGTGAGGGTGACGTGTATGTATGTATCCTCCTGCTCGGTGTGCGCCCAGAGTAAGGCACCTAGGCACCTCCCAGCGGGTACGTTACAGCCTTTACCAGTTCCACAACGACCATGGTCTCACCTGAGTATTGATTTCCTTACCGATCTTCCCCTCTCTCAAGGTAACATCACCATCCTGGTCGTTGTGGACCGCTTTTCCAAGGGCTGCCGCCTCCTTCCTCTGCCCGGTCTCCCCACGGCCCTGCAGACTGCGGAGGCCCTGTTTACACACGTCTTCCGGCACTACGGGGTACCAGAGGATATAGTGTCTGACCGGGGTCCCCAGTACACATCCAAGGTCTAGAAGGCATTCATGGAACGTCTGGGGGTCTCGGTCAGCCTGATCTCTGGTTTCCACCCCAAGTCTAATGGGCAGGTGGAACAGGTAAATCAGGATGTGGGTAGGTTCCTGCGGTCCTACTGCCAGGACCGGCCGGGGGAGTGGTCGGTGTTCTTGCCATGGGCCGAATATGCCCAGAACTCTCTCCGTCACTCCTCCACTAACCTAATGCCATTCCAATGTGTTTTAGGTTACCAACCGGTTCTGGCACCGTGGCACCAGAGCCAGACCGAGGCTCCTGCGGTGGATGACTGGTTTCGGAACGCGGAGGAGACGTGGGACGCTGCTCACGTCCACCTCCAATGCGCCGTGCGTCGTCAGAAGGCCAACGCTGACCGCCACCGCAGTGAGGCCCTGGTCTTCGTATCGGGTGATCGGGTCTGGCTCTCGACCCAGAATCTGCCCCTCCGCCTGCCCTGCCGGAAGCTGAGCCCGCGGTTTGTGGGGCCGTTCAAAGTCCTGAGGAGGATCAACGAGGTTACCTATAGGTTATTACTCCCCCATGATTATCGTATTAATCCCTCGTTTCATGTGTCTCTCCTCAGGCCGGTGCTGGCTGGTCCGCTCCAGGAGTCTGAGGTGCGGGAGGTCCCTCCGCCTCCTCTGGACATTGAGGGGGTCCTGGCGTACTCCGTCCGTTCCATCCTGGATTCGAGGCGTCGGGTGGGCGGCCTTCAGTACCACGTGTGGGAGGGGTATGGTCCGGAGGAACGGTGCTGGGTCCCGGTGAGGGATATCCTCGATCCCTCCCTGTTGCGGGTTTTCCACTGTCGCCATCCGGCTCGCCCTGCTCCGCGTCCTCTTGGCCGTCCCCGAGGCCGGTGTCGACGCACTGCTGGAGCTGCGCGTCAAGGGGGGGTACTGTCACGACTTCCTCCGAAGCTGCCTCCTCTCCTTGTTCGGGCAGGTTTCAGCGTTTGTCGTCACTGGCCTTCTAGCCATTGCCGCTCCATATTTGTTTTGTCTTGTCTATTACACACACCTGGTTCATATCCCCTCATTAGTACATGTATAAGTGTTCCCTCTGCCCCCCTTGTCCTTGTGGGTGAATGTTGAATGTGAGAAGAGAGTAGCTCGGTTGAGCTACGTGTACTTTGTATTGCCGGGGTATATTTTCCCTGTGTGCCTGTTTTGTTCCAGTGCGCCTGTTTTGCGCACTGGACTTTTTGACGCTAACTTTGTACTACGGAATAAACTTTGCATTCTGTGATTTACCCTCCTGCGCCTGACTCCTTCAAATGCTTCTGGGGGCAAAGTTACAAAATTAATTTTGAAGTGCATGGCGGGGTGGGAAGCATGGTTTCTGGATGGGGAGGGATGGGGAGGGATGATGCGGGCGGGTGGATGGGGACTGAGAGGGTGAATTGGTCAGGGTTATCTTTATATGCATTTATTAGATTTTCTTTGTCACTGTAACCCCCCTCTGAAAAATTAAAATGACAAAACTAAATAAAAAGCTGGTCACCATTTACAGTTGAAGTCGGAAGTTTACATGCACCTTAACCAAATACATTTAAACTCAGTTTTTCACAAATCCTGACATTTAATCCTAGTAAAAATTCCCTGTTTTAGGTCAGTTAGGATCACAACTTTATTTTAAGAATGTGAAATGTCAGAATAATAGTAGAGAGAATTATTTATTTCAGCTTTTATTTATTTCATCACATTCCCAGTGGGTCAGAAGTTTACATACACTCAATTAGTATTTGGCAGCATTGCCTTTAAATTGTTTAACTTGGGTCAAAAGTTTTGGGTAGCCTTCCACAAGCTTCCCACAATAGGTTGGGTGAATTTTGGCCAATTCTGGTGTAACTGAGTCAGGTTTGTAGGCCTCCTTGCTCGCACATTATCCATAGGATTGAGGTCAGGGCTTTGTGATGGCCACTCCAATACCTTGACTTTGTTGTCCTTAAGCCATTTTGCCACAACTTTGGAAGTATGCTTGGGGTCATTGTCCATTTGGAAGACCCATTTGCGACCAAGCTTTAACTTCCTGACTGATGTCTTGAGATGTTGCTTCAATATATCCACATCATTTTCCTTCCTCATGATGCCATCTATTTTGTGAAGTGCACCAGTCCCTCCTGCAGCAAAGCACCCCCACAGCATGATGCTGCCACCCCCGTGCTTCACGGTTGGGATGGTGTTCTTTGGCCTGCAAGTATTCCCCTTTTTCCTCCAAACATAACGATGGTCATTATGGCCAAACTGTTCTATTTTTGTTTAATCAGACCAGAGGACATTTCTCCAAAAAGTACGATCTTTGTCCCCATGTGCAGTTACAAACCGTAGTCTGGATTTTTTATGGCGGTTTTGGAGCAGTGATTCTTCCTTGCTGAGCGGCATTTCAGGTTGTCGATATACAGTGGGGAGAACAAGTATTTGATATACTGCCAATTTTGCAGGTTTTCCTACTTACAAAGCATGTAGAGGTCTGTAATTTTTATCATAGGTACCACTTCAACTGTGAGAGACGGAATCTAAAACAAAAATCCAGAAAATCACTGTCTGATTTTTAAGTAATTAATTTGCATTTTATTGCATGACATAAGTATTTGATCACCTACCAACCAGTAAGAATTCCGGCTCTCACAGACCTGTTAGTTTTTCTTTAAGAAGCCCTCCTGTTCTCCACTCATTACCTGTATTAACTGCACCTGTTTGAACTCGTTACCTGTATAAAAGATACCTGTCCACACACTCAATCAAACAGACTCCAACCTCTCCACAATGGCCAAGACCAGAGAGCTGTGTAAGGACATCAGGGATCAAATTGTAGACCTGCACAAGGCTGGGATGGGCTACAGGACAATAGGCAAGCAGCTTGGTGAGAAGGCAACAACTGTTGGCGCAATTATTAGAAAATGGAAGAAGTTCAAGATGACGTTCAATCACCCTCGGTCTGGGGCTCCATGCAAGATCTCACCTCGTGGGGCATCAATGATCATGAGGAAGGTGAGGGATCAGCCCAGAACTACACGGCAGGACCTGGTCAATGACCTGAAGAGAGCTGGGACCACAGTCTCAAAGAAAATATTAGTAACACACTACGCCGTCATGGATTAAAATCCTGCAGCGCACGCAAGGTCCCCCTGCTCAAGCCAGCGCATGTCCAGGCCCGTCTGAAGTTTGCCAATGACCATCTGGATGATCCAGAGGAGGAATGGGAGAAGGTAATGTGGTCTGATGAGACAAAAATAGAGC
The DNA here is from genome assembly GCF_964263955.1 of Coregonus lavaretus. Taxonomy (NCBI): domain Eukaryota; kingdom Metazoa; phylum Chordata; class Actinopteri; order Salmoniformes; family Salmonidae; genus Coregonus; species Coregonus lavaretus. Next base: position 29,694,354 of record NC_139991.1, read on the forward strand.
TTTTTGGTCTAAACTCCACTCGCCGTGTTTGGAGGAAGAAGGATGAGTACAACCCCAAGAACACCATCCCAACCGTGAAGCATGGAGGTGGAAACATCATTCTTTGGGGATGCTTTTCTGCAAAGGGGACAGGACGACTGCACCGTATTGAGGGGAGGATGGATGGGGCCATGTATCGCGAGATCTTGGCCAACAACCTCCTTCCCTCAGTAAGAGCATTGAAGATGGGTCGTGGCTGGGTCCTCCAGCATGACAACGACCCGAAACACACATCCAGGGCAACTAAGGAGTGGCTCCGTAAGAAGCATCTCAAGGTCCTGGAGTGGCCTAGCCAGTCTCCAGACCTGAACCCAATAGAAAATCTTTGGAGGGAGCTGAAAGTCCGTATTGCCCAGCGACAGCCCCGAAACCTGAAGGATCTGGAGAAGGTCTGTATGGAGGAGTGGGCCAAAATCCCTGCTGCAGTGTGTGCAAACCTGGTCAAGACCTACAGGAAACGTATGATCTCTGTAATTGCAAACAAAGGTTTCTGTAACAAATATTAAGTTCTGCTTTTCTGATGTATCAAATACTTATGTCATGCAATAATGCAATCATACAATGTGATTTTTTGGATTTTTGTTTTAGATTTCGTCTCTCACAGTGCTTTGTATGTAGGAAAACCTGCAAAATCGGCAGTGTATCAAATACTTGTTCTCCCCACTATAGGACTTGTTTTACTGTGGATATAGATACTTTTGTACCTGTTTCCTCCAGCATCTTCACAAGGTCCTTTGCTGTTGTTCTGGGATTTATTTGCACTTTTCGCACCAAAGTACGTTCATCTCTAGGAGACAGAACGTGTCTCCTTCCTGAGCGGTATGACGGCTGCGTGGTCCCATTGGGTTTATACTTGCGTACTATTGTTTGTACAGATGAACGTGGTACCTTCAGGCGTTTGGAAATTGCTCCCAAGGATGAACCAGACTTGTGGAGGTCTACAATTATTTTTCTGAGGTCTTAGCTGATTTCTTTTGATTTTCAAATGATGTCAAGCAAAGAGGAACTGAATTTTTCAAGCTGTTTAAAGGCACAGTCAACTTAGTGTATATACATTTCTGACCCACTGGAATTGTGATACAGTGAATTATAAGTGAAATAATCTGTCTGTAAACAATTGTTGGAAAGATTACTTGTGTCATGCACAAAGTAGATGTCCTAACCAACTTGCCAAAACTATAGTTTGTTAACAAGAAATGTGTGGAGTGGCTGAAAAACAAGTTTTAATGACTCCAACCTAAGTGTATGTAAACTTCCGACTTCAACTGTATATAGCGCTTTTCTACCAAACTGAGGTCCTTAAAGCACGTTACATAGTAAGGGGGAAACTCACCTCATCCACCATCATTGAATGGCACCCACCTGGGTGATTCACAACAACCATGTTTGTGCCAGAACACTCACCACACATCAGCTGGAGAGGTGCATATGCCAATTCAAATCAAATTGTATTGGCCACATGCGCCGAATACAACAGGTGCAGACATTACAGTGAAATGCTTACTTACAGCCCTTAACCAACAGTGCATTTAAAAATAAAAGTAAAAGTAAAATAAAACAACAACAAAAAAGTGTTGAGAAAAAAAGAGCAGAAGTAAAATAAAATAACAGTAGGGAGGCTATATATACAGGGGGGTACCGGTGCAGAGTCAATGTGCGGGGGCACCGGCTAGTTGAAGTAATATGTACAATTAGGAGGATGATTAGGTGGCCATGATGGAATGGGGCCAGGTTGGGAATTTAGGCACTACTCTTATGATAAGTGCCATGGGATTTCTAATGACCACAGAGAGTCAGGAAACCCATTTAACTTCCCATCTGAAAGACAGCACCCTACGCAGGGCAATGTCCCACTCACTGCCCTGGATAATTGGGATCTCCTTAGACCAGAGGGAAGAGTGTCCCCTACTCGCCCTCCAACACCACTTCCATCAGCATCTTGTCTCCCATCTAGGGACTGACCAGGACCAACCCTGCTTAGCTTCAGAGGTAAGCCAGCAGTGCTATGCAGGGTGGTATGCTGCTGGCATTAAGGGAATGGTCTCTTGGAAACATTCCTTACATCAGAGGAAAATTTTTATTAAACAAGGTTAGTTAATGACCTAATGCAGGGTTCCCCAACTGGCGGCCCGCGGGCCAAATCTGGCCTGCCAGCAATATTATCTGTACCCCCAAATGAATTATGAATATTTGTTTCATAAAAATACAAAATCAAAATTTTTAAGATATCGGACCCGAGATGCAAAACTCCCAAATGCAATGTCCCAAGAAGGAAGTTACCCTACCTAAGTAATGCAAAAGTTACATTTTTACCTTCATTCATAAGGAGAAAGAATGCAGGAAGACAGTCAACTAATAAAGCAGACAGCGGACCATTTTGTGGTGCTGAAACGTAAAGCTGCAACAATCAATCAATAGGAGGTGAACAGCGCCTGGAGCTGAAAATATAGCTAACTTGTTAGACAAGTGTTGCACAGCAACAGCTGGAGAAAACCTACACCAGTCGTGTAATTCATTTCAACAATAATCTTCATTTTAATTTGACTTTACAAACAACAAGAGGGCTTAACTGGAGTCTTTCTTCCGAGCTTATATAAAATAATTTAACTGGCTAAGGTAGGCTATGAGGCTTAACAGCATCTTTAACAGCATCTTTCACAATAAAAAAAATATACGGCCTAATAGAAGTGGGATATTTTTTTATTAGGCCTTACTATTGCAACTGGCTAAAAATGTATCATCTTACATAAAACTATAATTTAAAGACAAAAAGGCGATGTCTGTATCGGGATAGCCTGCTTATTTAACGACAGAACAAACAGAAAATACAGTCAGCTTGAGACCTAAATATCCCTGGATAAGCACTCACAATAATGTTAGTATTTACTAAATACACTAAGTAACTAACTCAATGGGAAAAGTTGCATTTCCCCTCGGACACGATCTTGTGGATGTCGCGTGAGATGGGTGTGATTTTGATGCGCAGGAGTCCTTGATTGACTTATGTGAAAGCCAGTTCCTGTCGTGAGTCTGTATTGCGTTCATAGATGAAAATTAGGACTTGCAGGTGTAAGTCGATCCAAACATTGTTAGCACATAAAATGCAAGTTTCTTTATTGTGCTGTATTCCTCTGAGCATGCACCCAAAAACGCACACAAGGATTCGGCACTTCTGAGCGCATCCCTGATTTGGCTAGATGTCTGGAATTCAATCAGCTCAGTTTGAATTGCGGCCTCATCCAGCGAGGGTATTGTTTTCTTAGCAAGGGAAAATAATTATCCACCTGGGCGGACTGCGAGAGGTTCACGTACAAACGCAATAATATTCTTGGGCATGCTGTTGTCTTCAAATCTGGTGGAGAAGTTGTCCCTCAGCTGCTTGATGAAATCTTCCATCACCTCTGTGACAATGCTGCGGCCTGGTCCCTCTGCCTGTCGTTTCTTCAGTGTGCTGAAGTGCAGTAGCCTTCCAGATGACAAGTCCAAATCGAACAACTCAAGCTTCCTAGTAAAGGCCTCAGGTTTTTCCACCATGTCCACAACTGTTTTCCCTCTTCCTTGTAACTGGATATTTAACCAGTTTAAGTGACAGAATATGTCAGCAAAAAAAGCTGTGTGTGTAACTTGCAGTTAACTCTTCAATGTTTCTGCGTCGGGCCTCTGTCTGGGGCGGGAAGGCCACTGAAAGTTCCATGCTTAGATTCATAATGACGTCTGAGATTGAATTATTTGTAAACAGCTACATTTTCATTGCAAATAAGACACACTGGCTTGTCATTGGGAAAAGATGGTAAGATGAACACATATCTATCCGTACATTCTTCCCTGAAACTTCGATTTTCATTATCCACCTTTCTTTTGATACTTTTTGAGAGCAACATTTTCTCTTGCTATCAAGCTAATTGTTCTGAACGAATGTTGACGTAAAAACAAGTACAGTAGGCTACGTAGACCTGTTTTTCCCACCAATCAACAGAGAAATTGACAAAAGAATATTTGAATAGAGACATGGTGATTTTATGAGCGTAATCAGATCAAAATGATTATGTCATTGTCACTGAATTTATTATGTACCAATCGGATGTGTTAAACATATTGTTCAATTTGTAGTGTAGGCCAATTAATTGTGATAATATTATATACTAATTACGTTCTGGCCCGCCGACTATTAGCTCAGGAAAAATGTGGCCCGAGGCCAAACCTAGTTGACGAACCCTGACCAAATGAGACTTGTTTTCTAAAGTTGCGGGAACGTTTGTTGTTAGCTGGGATGTCAGTCGATCACTCACTGCCTGCCTGCCTGCTTGCTTGCTTGCCTGCCACCTCTGCTCTGTACGGTTTGCTCCATGCAAGACGCTCTGTGAAGTTCCTAAACCACTTCATACACAAGGTTCTCCTAGCCAGTGTTATTACACATGATCAGGATAATGATGGGGGCTTGGCTTTGGCAACAGCAGTCTTCAGATTACAAAGCCTCCAGTGTCCTACACTTCCCCTTGAAATACCCCTATGGCCTCATAGAATTAGAAGCACTCATTCTAATTCTAACTATGAATGGTGTTCCGATGGTTTCAGGATAAGGGGATTAAAAAGTACCTTTCATTTACAAAAGTTTCAAGCTTTCTTTTGATTTCTATATATCTGTGATTCCTAGGTTGTGTTTATTTTTGGAGACAGAGCAGTGCTGGGGTGTGTTTGTGTGTGTTGCCAGGACAGGGGAGAGTAGGGAAGGGTAAACAGGAGGAGACAAGACACAGTCGTTCGTCCCTGAGAGGCAGGCAGCAGTGGGCTCCATGTGGTGTGGTTGACAGTCAGGCGGATGGGGGACACTCCTTTCTTCCACCCTCGCCACAACGCCACCACTCCACTCCCCCGACTGGACCGACCTGAGAGTGGCTGGGTCACATCCAGATGATCTGTCTCGCTCCGCCTCTCCTCCGCTGCTGCTGTGAAGACTCAGAGATTCCTCCTCAGGGCTTCCTCCCATCTGCTTTTGTGCTTCTTCTCAGGTCTTGGCCCAAAGCCTGGGCATTTCCCTGACCCTTCCTGCCTGGCCCAGCAGCAGCTCTCTGGGCTGAGGGCCCTGCTCCGCTCCCCTGTCCCCCTGCCCTTTCACCCCTGCCTCTTATCTTCCCCTTCTGTTCTTGACTGCGTCCCAAATGTCACCCAATTCCCTATATAGTGCACAAAGTAGTGCACTATATAGGGAATAGGGTGCCATTTGGCACACAACCCTTCTTCTGTCCTGTCCCACAGCTGTGACTGCACTCTTTCCTCTCCTCCTCAAAACACGTCGTCCCCGCAGGGAGAGCAGTTCCTCTGGACGTCCAGTAAGTGCCGGGACCCTCTGCTTTCCTCCTTCCTGGACGGAAGCCATTGGCAATAAATTCTGTCTTCACACCCATTTTGACAAATGCACCTTCAACTTCTCAGAGATGAAAATAAATCCAGGGGACACAGAGTGTTCCTCGTCATGTCATATGGGCCCGAAGCCTCTTACACAAACACTGGCAAACACTGGATGTGTCCATTAAAAAACCCATATGCAGATACCATTTTTTATTCTGCACTATAGTGTCTGGATAAGGGGCCATCAAGATGAGAGATTTATACTGGTGAGTTTGAAATCACAAATCAGTGCAAAATGAATTAAATATTGCCTGTGTAAAATCGCAGACAGACCAAATTAATCTGATTCAGATTATTAGAACAACTGTATTGTTTTTAAAGCTCGTCCTATTGTTCTCCTCAACACTACCTTCCTTTCCCTCCGTTTCATTGATCAATACCAGAACTGTTATGAAGGACCCAAAGCGAGGAAAATCAGAACATAATTCTTATTACATACAGTATGTTCAAGACATCTGTTCAGGATGTGCATCTCTTCGTCTGTTTTTGTCTGTCTGTTGTCTATACACATAAATGAGATTTCCATGCTGCGGATCACGCATTGATTAATATGCGGATACTAATATGTATTATGTTTGACTGGGACCACTAGTAAATCATAGGCCGCTGCCTGCCTGTCAGTGATCATCCAAATATACACACTCCTTTGTTTGTGGTGTGCTAATCAATGACAATCATAAATATAAATGTTCATATCATAATTTGTTTTTCAGTTCTTGTATGTATGCTAAGCTATACTCACCCAAAGAATGCTGCCTTGGTTGCAACCTATGCCAAAAGATAGCATACAGTATGTCTATTATTTCACAGGACATGACATCACAGCTGGGCCGTCTCCCAAAAAGCACCATCCATCCCATTCACAGAGATACAATTAGACCCATTACCATTCCTAAACCATGACATTGTCTGGTGATGCAAAACTATGAAAAACTGGCACGGGTATTGGAATTGCTATCGGAAAACCTGACATACCTCATTGCCTTCAAATCAAAGATCCCACATCGGGCACTCAATGGGTGGAGAGGCAACCTTGGCTGAGAGGACCGGCAGATGATGAGTTATGGAGTAATAAGGCTGCCTAAGCAAAGAATCTGAGTAAAATAATCTACTATATTCGAGAATCTGAGTAATCCACCATTATAGTATTTTTTCAGTTTTTAGCATCAAATGTTTCCCCGGTGGCCAGAGCTTACTCATGGGTTAATATTTGCCCTGAACATTATGATAAAGGAAGACGTTTTCCATTGAAAGGCCCAACAATTAGATAAGTAAAGACAAGAAAGACATATGTCAAAGTCAAATTGTAATGGAGAAATGGTGGTTACTGCACACTCTTTGAGCTCTAATGAGCTGGAGGTCAGAAACATATGTGATACAAGATGCCAGGATCTGTTCTCACAAAAACCTTGAAGTGAGCTCCAACAGTCTCCACTCACCTGCATTTCTAAGAAAGTGATGCTCATAGTTAGTGATGACCCTGGTGTTGGGGTCGTAGAATCCATCCCCACAGTCATAGCAGCCATCTGGGATGACACGCAATGAGCCTAGGTCGGTCAGCTGAGACTCCCCTGCCAGGACAGATATACAGAGAGTCAGTGACTGGTCAAGTATTGAGACAAACAACAAAAAGCAGAAGTGACTGAATTTGAGAAAAAAAATAGAGATTGTGGTAAAAACCATTGAGATAATATATTATATTCCATTGCTATGGTATAGAGACTGAATAGATGATTACCCTAATTATTTTTTTAAGTTGCACTATGCAGAAATCGCTCTGCCATTTCCTGATTGCTAAAACACCAATAGCTCGCCTAATTTCAGTTTATGTGACAAAATAAGCAAGCATAGTGTAGAGAATCATTGTACCATCTAAACCGCTCTGAAATATATTTTCAATAACCAAAAATATTGTTGTTTCAGCTGTTTCAAGCTGGTGTACAAAACCGAAAGTAAAAGACGCAAAAACAAATCTAAGAAACAGGACGTATAGACTTGCTTTCAAGTAGAATGATATATTTATAACTCATATTTCTATGAGAATTTGGTCAGGTCGCCCAAAAAGTTACATATTGCCACTTTAAGGATTTGAGGATTTAGTCTGCTTGTATTAAAGAGGAACTGACACTGTTTTAGCACCATTAAATCTTATTAAAATATGTTCATATACACCCTCTGGAAGATTTTCACAGAAAAATAAGCTATAGTTTACCTGCAGGTTTGAGTCCATTGCACCTCTCAGTGTAGAACTGTCTGTCATAACCATCACAGAACCATCACCATGTCATAACCATCACAAAAAAAAAAAATACAAAAAAAAAAAAAAAAAACTCCCAGTCCTTCACTTGGTACTCCAGTCCATCAGAGAAGGTATACTTTCCCTGTGGATGAAACACTTTGTAGTTTCAGTGATTAAAACACTGTAGTACCCTGCATCAAACTGTTTTAGTTTTTCATCAACTTGAAACTTGCATCTAATGGCAAAATAGGGCTATTAGGCAAAAAAGAGACAAACTTGTGTTTGGATTGGGGAATTACATTTTACCACAACATAGGCCTATGTAAATATAGTGAATTGTCTTTTAATCGTGCATCATTTGTTAAGAGGTCTAGGCTATGTTCCATATCCTGTGGAGTTTTTACCACGAACAAAGGCTCTGAGCTGGCTGGGAGTCAGGTGTGTTTGGTCATGAGCTTGCTTGCAAGATCATGTCTAATGGACCGTAGTAATCATGATAATAATCGAACTACCTACTATTATGGCTGAGATACGCATGAATGAACGGTTGACCAAAAAGGAATGCATTTCCTGTGTGGAGCATGCAGAGAGCACATGTAGGAGTAGAGGTATAGCAACGTAATAATTGCGACAATGAATGTATATCATTGCTAAAGGGGACCAGATGTAATGTCCACTATAACCAATGTGAAACACACACATAGACCTACACATGTATGAAGGTCCACACACACACACACACACACACACACACACACTCACACAGAAAGTATGCTACACACATGTTTGGATATCCCTTTCTCCCAAGTTCCTTCATATTGGCTTCCATTTGTAAAATGGAGTACACCTTTTCCATGGATCATGCCATTCTTCATCTCCCCAACATATCTTGTCTCTGTGGGGAACTTATACTCTCCTTCTCCCTCCATCCTGAGGAACAGAGCAAATTACATAGCTAATTCACCAGTGGTGAGATGAGAACAACAATGAACTTTGAACTTCAACTTGTGCAAGAACTGGTGCAAGCTAGCTAGCTACCCAACATTTCAATTTTGACACAGACCATTTTGCTAAATTGCTATGATAAAAATAGTGATTCATTTACCTGCCATTCTTGAAGGCTCCAGTGTAACTGCTACCTGTGAACTCCATATTTGTTATTTTATTAAAAGTTACATAGAGAAACTGGTTTTTTTGCGGTCGTCACTTGTTACCACAGCCACAAATTCATAAACCCCGCATATTTCTACAATTTCTCTTCTTAGTGTGATTTTAAACCTAACGCAAACCTTAAATTTAGACCAAAAAGCACATTTTGGTTTTCATGGACTTTTAAGATTTGGCAAATTTTGACTTTGTGGCTGTGCTGTCTGGTGGAAACCGGTTTCTGCAACTAGGGCTGCAGTGCAGTGCAGGGTGTTTGTTAGACAACATCGCCATGGAAACGGTGAAGATAGGGTTGTGTGTCTTTTTGCTTATTTCACCCTTTGCATTGAGTGTATTATGCTAAAATAAGCCGAGCATGTTATCTCGTCTGAGAAAAAAAACAAAGCTTGTTAACACAATAATTGAGACAATGCAAATTGCTCTAAAAATCGAGTAAAGAGACGAAATGGCTCACCTTTCCTCAGTTTCGTGTCGCATAGAAATTGCGTCACTGAAATGCGTTTGAAACCTGCGGACATGCGCAATGCACTGACCTTCCTTGTGCGGTCTCGTCCTGTAGCTAGACGAGGACCTTGAGTGTGTTGAGGAGTTTATCACTTTATTCTCTCATTTTGATTAATCTAACAGAAACCGAACCATGCCGGGTTCGGTGGAGGTTCCCACTTTGAACGACTTGAATGTTGAGGAGGTAAGAACGAATCATAGTATTGAGGAACAATCTGGTTAGCAATGCTAGCTTGCTAGTTAGCTAAATCAGCTGCAATTGCAGCTAGCATAGCAAGCTAGCATAGCAGGCTAGATAACGCTAGTTAGAACGTTTTCTAAATAGGCTACTACTGTACTGGCTTTCCAACAAGTTTGCTAGCTAGGTTTCGTTTGCTAGCTTTTGTGGTGATTGGAAAGTCTTGTATATGCATAGCTAGATTGCGACAAGATCTCTGGGTAGAAAGTTGGCTAGCGTTTGGGACATACAAACACAGCTGTCTCGAATATACACAGGGTTGTTAGCTATACCCTACAGTGCAAGATAAGCGCTAGCTAGCGTGTTATTGTGGAATTATTTTGCAATAGCTAACTAGATTAGGCTGTTAATGTTTGATATTGAAGTAGGCTAGACATGTCTAAATACGGTAAGTGTATCTGTGTTCGTGTTAAATAGGGTCTCATTCTTCCTTTGCGCCTGTGTAGATCAGTGTGTCGTCTGCGGTGCTGAAGGGTGCTGCCCACCACTATGGCTCTCAGTGTGACAAGGCCAACAAGGAGTTCATGCTTTGTCGCTGGGAGGAGAAGGACCCAAGGAAGTGTCTGAATGAAGGGAGGAAAGTCAACGAGTGTGCTCTTAACTTCTTCAGGTAGGTAATCATAGTGTTGAGCTACTAGACACCCACATGATAAAGGTAGGTCTGTTTAACTTGAGCAACTTCAAGGCTGTTTTAGTGTCAGGATCAGTGATAGTTGTGACGCGATTTTAAGCCTTTATGTGTTTACATTTTTGTTGTTGTTGAAAATATGTGAACCCCTGTGTCAGGCTGTATGTTTATGAATGGAACTGCTGATCCACATTCAGCTCTTATCTCTACAATAAATTGCTAATCTTTGCGGTCTGCCGTTTTGATTGATTGTTTTTTCAACAGCTTTGTTTTCATCCAATGAAACTCAACCAGGGTGTTTTGACATTGCCTTTACAACAGTGAATGTTATGTTTAGGTTAAACTTAGCACATGTTTACCTTTCCGCTTCTGTTCTGCAACTGACCAACAAGAGTCAAGAGTGTGAGGCTATAGGATAACTATAGCCTGCTGTTTCTCTGTCAGACATGGGATATAGGTGGAAGTGGTCTGCCTGTGTTGTCTCTCTGTGGGGCATGGCATCTGTGTTTACAGAAGGCTGCTGTGCACTAATAACACGATACCGGATGAGTGCACACAGGCACACACCTCTGCAGTGACTGGTAGCTGTCACTGAATGGGGCAGTGCTTGACATGCAGGCTCTCTCTGTGTAAGGTCCACAAATAACACAACCACTTCCAAAGCAGGAACCAATAAACAGTTCTGGTCCCAGATGTAAACATAGGGTTACTGAGAATGGTAATGCATGTCATTATTGTAATGGTGCAAGATTTGGCAACTTATAATTACACCTGGTTGTTTAGGCTTTGGAGGTCCTACACCCACATCAAAGTTGTAGCTTACTCGCATTACAAATGTAAATACACCTAGGGGTAGCTAGATAGTAGTACATGCATCTGTAAAGTTTTTTTTTTTTTTTTAAGTCTGGTTCCAGGATTGTAATATTATGAACCCATGTATTAATTTCTCAATAAGAAAGTAAACGCATGTGCAGCGTGTTTGGAAAGGAATACATTTAGAACTGACTTTAGTTGCCTGGGAAAGATGGAGTTGCCGGAGTGTGATGGAGGATATTCTTCAATGGCCTATTCTCCTGATAGGAGCCAACGGCTTAAAGAGCAACTGAATGTGCCGATTGGCACGTGTTTTCTGTTGCTCTTTAGAAAAACGAGATTTCAGTCTTGGAGCAGGGTTTCCGTTAGCCGGTTATAGCCCGCTTTTGGCCGCATTTTTTATTTATTTAGAAAAGCCGGTAAATAAAATTAGCGCTGGCCAATTGTCTGGGAGAAGAAGAAAAATCTAATTGTGAAGTAATGCTTTTTAGGCTGTTCATTGATGGAAATACCAGTCAATGGAAATACACTTAACTGGTCATGCTTATCAGTCTATAGGTTAATTTGCATAATTTTGTGGAATTAAATTGGCATGTGTGTACAGTATATTCGTTATGTATCTTATTTATCACACGCGTACAGCATACAGATACAGAGCCTAGTTTCAGCAGGAAATCTGTCAAGACAGCACAAGAGCTGCTGCTACAGCATCTAAAACAGCAAATACATAGGCAACGGAAGGCAGGTTTCACCAGCGCGTCACACACCACTTTGCAATGAGCTGGAGGCAGTATGCATTTAGAAAATATATACTTAATTGTTTGAAACCTGAACGTTTTACTACATATTATGAGGCATGTCTTGCCTTGCTTCATAGTAGCCTAACCAAAATCAGACCATATACGTGGAGGCAATTATTTTATATAAACTTTCTTTCATTGTCCAGTAGCCAAAGGCACAATCCAAGTCATATTATCAACCTATGCTAGTTGTTGCACATAAGATCTCCCCTCTTAAAAAAAGTGATATTTTCATTCTGTCACATTAAACCTATTGAATGTGCAGTGTGCTTTTGACAACTTTCTCGCTAATTGCATTATGGAACGAACATTCGCACATAGCCTACTTCCTTGTGCGCATTGCTGCGCTTATAATGTGAAGAAATTGTTTATCAACATTTTAAGCTAAATGTTCTGATCTGTTGCGTCAGACTCTTTAAAAATATATATATGTGTAGCCTACTGGTTGTATGAATTTGGGATCTATCGTTCCACAATTGTCCAATAGTCAGTTTGGAATAGGCTATTTCTTTCTCGACAAGCTGACCAATAGAATAGGTAAACTGTTCTACTATGGGGGATAGTAGATTGACATAGGCTAGTGATTTTGCTGTTCGTTACTCGTCGTCTTAGCTGAGAAAAGGTAAATGTGGGCAGTTATTCTAACATCTTCAGAATTCGGTAAGAAGGATCGCACATCGTTTGCATCCTCGACATGCATGTTCTGTTAAAATTAATTACCATATTCTAAATGTGATTTGTCATTCTGAGCACCGTGGGTGGACGCCATAATCAGGTTACGCACCCAATGCATATGGGTCCGGTACATTTCTCAAATGTCCGGTAAATTAAAATCCTGCCGGTCAAATGTCTGGCGCCACATTTTCCTAACGAAAACCCTGTCTAACCCTGCAGCGTGTTGTCTTAAACAAAGTCGGAGCTGATGGGCAGGTCTGTCTCACTGTCTATGCTATTGGATAAAGAGCAATCACCGCAGCTGTTCGCCACATGTTAGTGGGCAAATGGAATCCTCAAATCAAAACCTAACCTTAATTTACTTGTTGTGATACACTGGGGTTCCAAACTCCGTTTTAGAAGAGACTGACTTTATGACCAAAAATTATCCTATTTACACTGTAGCCAAATGACACTAGAACAACTGTTTCTGACTCATATTGATGCGCCACAGGCCATTTACAAAGGGATCCTTTGTCCTTTAAAGGCAGTCGCTCTTTAAGTAATTAAGTAAACAGCTGCATGGGGATGTGATTGTCTGAATTGTCACCAAAAAAACAAACACCTGGTGCTTAAAAAATGCTTACTGATTTTTTCCTCCAGGCAGATAAAGGGAAGCTGTGCTGAGTCCTTCACAGAGTATTGGACCTGCCTGGACTACTCCAACCTGGCAGAGCTCCGTCAGTGCCGCAAGCAGCAGCTGGCCTTTGACAGCTGTGTGCTGGACAAGCTTGGCTGGGAGAGACCCAACCTGGGAGAACTGTCCAAGGTGAGGCCCCCGGAGCTATACTGCCTGGAGATTTACTGCCTTGCAGTATAGTTCTGGGCATTTAAAAGTTACTTGACAGTAACATCAGGTACATCGTTAACGTGACAAACTGTCATAGGGTGATGTCAAGCTCCAAGTTCATTAGCAATTATTTAACAATAACCCGACAAGATCTGGGAGTAAAAAGTTGGCTAGTGTTTGCTAGCTAGTTAGCAAACGTTAGCTTTTTATTTCTGTGCAACAGTCTCTGTTTGGGACATACAAACAGCTGTCTCTAACACCCATGGTTGTTAGCTATACTCTACAGTGCAAGATAAGCTAGCTAGCGTGTTGTTGTGGAATGTGAAAAACTCTCATAGGGTGACGCCAAGCTCCAAGTTCATTAGCGATCATTTAACAATAACCCTGGTAGTGAAATACATTTCTGAAATATGCCCCGGACGTGCAACAGTTACATCCACTTTGAAGTATTTTTAGCTTTTGAATGCCCCCAACTGTATACTGCCTGCTTGTCTGCGGTTTGCCTTTCTGTCCTCCAGCAGAAGTGTTAAAGGGATACTACGAGAGTTTGACATTTAGATTGTTTTTCTACTTACCCAGAGTCAGCCAGATTTAAAAAGCTACACATAGTAATCCATATTTTATAAATTCGGTAATTTTACTGATAGTCATAAGAAACGAGATTATGTCCACTTCCTCATTCTGTCCCGTTGTCGCATAGAGATGTATAGAGATCGAGATCGCAATGTTGTATCTGTCTCAATTGCGCTTCCCGTGCGCTCACAGATGCCATAATGGGAAAGATACAATGTTGCGATCTCTATACATCTCTATGAGACAACGAGACAGAATGAGGAAGTGGGTAGAATGTAGTTTCTGATGATTATCAGTCAAATTTACAAATTTATAAAATATTGATTACTATGTATGGCTTTGTAAGACTATAAATGACCAACCACCCAGCTTTGGAGAATATTTTATTTTATTGAGAACTCCATTAGCCAATGGCAACAGCTAGGCTTGAGCGGTATACCGTATATACCTTATACCAGGGTATTTGGAAATAGCCACGGGAAGTTCTTTCAATACTGTCAACGTTTTTTTTATTTCAATATTTTTAGCTACTTACATTTACATTTTAATCATTTAGCAGATGCACTTATCCAGAGCAACTTACAATGTAGAAAATAGTAAAAAATAAAGAAACTTTTGACTGGTACTGTGTGTGTGTGTATGTGTGTGTGTGTGTGTATATACAGTCATGGCCAAAATTGTTGGCACCCCTGAAATTTTTCCAGAAAATGAAGTATTTCTCACAGAAAAGTATTGAAATTACACATGTTTTGCTATGCACATGTTTATTTCCTTTGTGTGTATTGGAATAACACAAAAAAAACAGGAAAAAAGCAAATTTGACATAATTTCACACAAAACTCAAAAAATGGGCCGGACAAAATGATTGGCACCCTTAACTTAATATTTAGTTGCACACCCTTTGGAAAAAATAACTGAAATCAGTCGCTTCCTATAACCATCAATAAGCTTCTTACACCTCTCACCCGGAATTTTGGACCACTCTTCTTTTGCAAACTGCTCCAGGTCTCTCATATTGGATGGGTGCCTTTTCCCAACAGCAATTTTAAGATCTCTCCACAGGTGTTCAATGGGATTAAGATCTGGACTCATTGCTGGCCACTTCAGAACTCTCCAGCGCTTTGTTGCCATCCATTTCTGGGTGCTTTTTGAAGTATGTTTGGGGTCATTGTCCTGCTGGAAGACCCATGATCTCGGACGCAAACCCAGCTTTCTGACACTGGGCCCTACATTGCGACCCAAAATCCTTTGGTAATCCTCAGATTTCATGATGCCTTGCACACAGTCAAGGCACCCAGTGCCAGAGGCAGCAAAACAACCCCAAAACATCTTTGAACCTCCACCATATTTGACTGTAGGTACTGTGTTCTTTTCTTTGAAGGCTTCATTACATTTTCGGTAAACAGTAGAACGATGTGCTTTACCAAAAAGCTCTATCTTGGTCTCATCTGTCCATAAGACGTTCTCCCAGAAGGAATTTGGCTTACTCATGTACATTTTGGCAAACTGTAGTCTTGCTTTTTTATGTCTCTGTGTCAGCAGTGGGGTCCTCCTGGGTCTCCTGCCATAGCGTTTCATTTCATTCAAATTTCGACGTATAGTTCGCGCTGACACTGATGCACCCTGAGCCTGCAGGACAGCTTGAATTTCTTTGGAACTTGTTTGGGGCTGCTTATCCACCATCCGGACTATCCTGCGTTGCAACCTTTCATCAATTTTTCTCTTCCGTCCACGTCCAGGGAGATTAGCTACAGTGCCATGGGTTGCAAACTTCTTGATCATGTTGCGCACTGTGGACAAAGGAACATCTAGATCTCTGGAGATGGACTTGTAACCTTGAGATTGTTGATATTTTTCCACAATTTTGGTTCTCAAGTCCTCAGACAGTTCTCTTTTCCTCTTTCTGTTCTCCATGCTTAGTGTGGCACACACAGAAACACAATGCAAAGACTGAGTCAACTTCTCTCCTTTTTATCTGCTTTCAGGTGTGATTTTTAGATTGCCCACACCTGTTACTTGCCCCAGGTGAGTTTAAAGGAGCATCACATGCTTGGAACAAACTTATTTATCCACAATTTTGAAAGGGTGCCAATAACTTTGTCCGGCCCATTTTTTTAGTTTTGTGTGAAATTATGTCAAATTTGCTTTTTTCCTGTTTTTTTTTGTGTTATTCCAATACACACAAAGGAAATAAACATGTGCATAGCAAAACATGTGTAATTTCAATACTTTTCTGTGAGAAATACTTCATTTTCTGGAAAAATTTCAGGGGTGCCAACAATTTTGGCCATGACTGTATATATATATATATATATATATATATATATATATATAGCTGTGGAAATAATTAAGAGACCACTGCAAATTGTTCTTAAATCAGCATCTCTACATGTATGACTTCCATGCCAGTGTCTGTTGAATTCCAACACAGGCACAACTCATTCTACTGAATTAGGTACTGATTAGGTGATCATCTGAACCAAATCTTATTTAACGAGAAAAAGTATAAAAACCACTGCTGTGGTCATCACTATCTTCTTGCAATAGGACAAGCTGGATGGCAAAAACAGTGCTAATAGTACCTCAAAAGTCATATTAATCAAAAAATAACTATTTACCATGCCAAAAGAGTTGAAAAGGAAAGTTTTGAGTGAGGAAAATAAGTGTTCAATTCTGGCTTTACTGGCAGAGGGATACAGTGAGCGTCAGGTTGCTTCCATCCTTAAAATGTCAAAGACGGCGTTTCATAAGAACAAGGTCAAGCAGCAGACATTGGGGACAACAAAGCTACAGACCGGCAGAGGGCGAAAACGACTCTCTACTGACCGGGATGACCGCCAACTCATTCGAATGTCACTCAACAACCGTAGGATGACATCAAGTGACCTACAAAAAGAATGGCAAACGGCAGCTGGGGTGAAGTGCACGGCGAGGACGGTTCGAAACAGGCTCCTAGGGGCAGGGCTGAAGTCGTGCAAAGCTAGAAAAAAGCAGGCTGAGGTTTTCAAAAGACCATAAGGATTGGACTGTAGAGGACTGGAGTAAGGTCATCTTCTCTGATGAGTCCAATTTTCAGCTTTGCCCAACACCTGGTCGTCTAATGGTTAGACGGAGACCTAGAGAGGCCTACAAGCCACAGTGTCTCGCACCAACTGTGAAATTTGGTGGAGGATCGGTGATGATCTGGGGGTGCTTCAGCAAGGCTGGAATCGGGCAGATGTCTTTGTGAAGGACGCATGAATCAAGCCACGTACAAGGTTGTCCTGGAAGAAAACTTGCTTCCTTTTGCGCTGACATTGTTCCCCAACTCTGAGGATTGGTTTTTCCAGCAGGACAATGCGCCATGCCACACAGCCAGGCCAATCAAGGTGTGGATGGAGGACCACCAGATCAAGACCCTGTCATGGCCAGCCCAATCTCCAGACATGAACCCCATTGAAAACTTCTGGAATGTTATTTATGAGTGTGCTCCTAATCTCAGCTCGTTACCTGTATAAAAGACACCTGGGAGCCAGAAATCTTTCTGATTGAGAGGGGGTCAAATACTTATTTCCCTCATTAAAATGCAAATCAATTTATAACATTTCTGACATGCGTTTTTCTGGATTTTTTTGTTGTTATTCTGTCTCTCACTGTTCAAATAAACCTACCATTAAAATTATAGACTGATAATTTCTTTGTCAGTGGGCAAACATACAAAATCAGCAGGGGATCAAATACTTTTTCCCTCACTGTAGGTGTATGTAAACTTCTGACTTCAACTGTATATATCAGCAACACCTCCCCCATAGGCATTCCTGTCTCTTCTAGATGGTAACTTATCAGAAATAGACCTAATATGGAAAATAACTAAAGCAAGAGGGGAAAAAAGTAGTTATGTTTATTTCCATGCTTTTGAAAGGAGCTGGCTACTGTACCTGGAGACTTCCAACAATTGCGCTAAGCTAACGATATGCAAACTTCAATCATCTCAAAACTGCAAGTAGAAAAACGACCTAAATCTCAAACCCTTCTGTGTTTCTTCTCAGGTGACAAAGGTGGACACCTCTCGGCCCCTTCCTGAGAATGCTTACCACTCGAGACCCCGGCCGGAGCCCAACCCTGTCATCGAGGGCCAACTGCAGCCAGCCAAGCACGGCAGTCGACTCTTCTTCTGGAGCTGGTAAAGGAGGTAGTCAGTACTCCCGGGTGGAGTTCCCCTAGGTTCAGATCTAGGATCAGCTTCCCCTCCCCTAATTCTAACCTTAACCATTAGTGGGGAGAATGCTAAACTGACCCAAGATCAGCGTCTAGGAGCAACTTCACCCCACACCAGGAGACACCCACTATCATCAGACTTCTTTGGACAGGAAGGGACTCCTATGTTGTATAAATGTTAATGATTGAACACAAAGCAACCAATGTGTTTATTGTTGTGAAATAAAAAAAAATATTTAATTTAAACTTGTTTAGAAATCTCCTGTCTTGTCTAGTAGTTAGTACATCATATCACACATTAGAGCTGGTCCATTGTGCAACTAGGCCAGGATCTAATCACACATCAGTTCATGGAAATGTTGTGCTGAAATGTTTAGTCTTATTTGAGTTTGTTAGAAATAACACAATTAAATTGGTGCGAACTGTAGGTAGGAGACACTTTAATAAGTTGATTATGCAGACAGGAACAGTGTCTGTCTCCCACTTCAAATCTTGGAGTGTAGTCATCTTCAATTTTATTGCGTAAGTGTCTTGTTGGGCTCAGGATGGTCCTGGGAAGACGGCCAGTTCAAATGGCACTGGTCAAAAGTAGTGCACTATATAGGGAATATGGTGCCATTTGGGACGAAGCCCCAGAGTCATTTGGAGAGAACACCGCTTTGCCAATATCCACACTAACACTGACAAAGGAAAACTGTTTAACTAGTATTGGAACGAAACTGTCTGAAGGGGTCTTTCACTGGCCAAAAGAGTACCCAACTTTGTCCCCACAGGGAATTTACCATATTACTCTGACCTGTTTTGTACTTTTCACTAAAATATTAACAATCATAAGGCCTGTATTTTAGATATAAAAAAAGGTGATGGTATAAATACGTAAAGCTAAAACCATTCCAAACAATATCAAACATGGGAAAAACCCAAGACACCATACTGTATTTTTTTGTCAATGTGCAAGACATAACACCTGATAAGGGCACTACATAGTAATACTAGTCAATAGTGGTTTCATGTCATTCCCATTCCCTAGCTTGCTTTCTAAAGCTGTATGGGCTGATGTCAGAGCAGTGTGGAGTCTGAGAGGTCTTTGGTGGATTTAGCCTGACGTTTCCTTGGCAGGGGGAGAGGCAGGGCTGCCTTGGCCGACCAGGGAGGTCTTTGCCAGGAATACAGAGGGTGCGTCCCAAATAGCACCCTATTCCCTTTATAGTGTACTACTTTGACCAGAGCTCCTGTAGGGCTCTGGTCAAAAGTAGTGCACTACATAGGGGATAGGGTGCCATTTGGGACGCAGTCAGCATCACAGCACCAGCCGGGCCCCAGAGCCCCAGGGCTGCTCAGGGTATCACATCAAGGGAAACATTACACTACTCCTTGAGTCTGAGGTTCAGTCCCAAATGGCACCCTATTCCCTGTATGGTTTGGTACTTTTGACCAGGGTCATATAGGTATCTGGTCAAAAGTAGTGCACTACTGGGGCGCAGACAGTCGGTGCGTAGCCTCCGACTCAGTCCTGTCAGACCACCATTGTAAATTTGATTTTTTCCCTACCTATTAGCATGTAGGAGGTGGGGAACAAGGGGGAAAGGGTTAAGGGTGGGCCTTGTGGTTTGACTTCTTGTTCCCTTAAAGCTTCAGGCACAACTCTGAGAATTAACCTATGCCATGTGGTTAATTTCTATAGGGACCAATAGGCCTGTACATTTGACAGTTCTCTGACTTAAACGCAACTATGTGGCCCTGGGGTGTTTTTAAATTATGTAAAGTGGCCTCTCCAATAACCCACTGACCAAGTGAACCTACTGATACAGGGTCAATGCAAAATGTTAAAATCTACAGATTCGAATGTCACTGCTTATGTGAAAATATTCATCAATCTTGAGCGTAGCGAGGATATAGTCTGTATATTCTGGAAATGTTTCTCACAGGTTTCCACTCCATCCTCTAAAAAACAGATTCACAGATGAGACCTATAACCTACTTCTTCTTCAGACAGAGCAGCCTAGTATCGAGATGATACCCTCCAAATACAGGCCGACAACCACAGGTTTATTGAATTCAGAAGACTTCTTTAACAAGGAAGACATGACTGCGATAGCTACAGTCTTATCCTCTACTGCCCTGTTTGGAACTGCCACTCTCCCTCCCCCCCGAAATAGGGAAACTCAATTGTTGTCAGAGCCAATTCTGTCTTCTGTAGAAATCCCCTGATGATCCCCTGAGGTGTGGTCTCTGGTCTGTAACGGTGGCTCGTGCAGGAAGCCTCCGACATCGGTGGTTCTGACCTGGGAGATGTTTAGCAGGATGGAGGGGAAGGGACTAAGCAGGGGTGGAGGATGGGATGGAGGGGGAGAGGTCGAGAGGGAATGGAGTGGCACAAGGCAGGGCCTGTCTGCAGGTGGGGGGGTGGGGGGGGGGGGGGGGGGGGAGTTGAAGGGGAGTTCAGTGGCTCGAGTGGGGGGGTGGAAGGGGGTGCTGAATGGGGTGGGGGCTCAAGGCAGCATGGCCACGGGGCTTGTGGCAGGCCGGGCTCAAAGCCCCATACAGGAAAAGGGAGGGGGGGTCACCATCAGTTGACAGGAAGCCCACTCTGGTAGAGGAAAGAAATACAATACAGGACTTTCTCAAAGCAACAGCCTGCTCGGGACAGTAGACTGCGGTGCTAAAACACTTAAATAAACCAGCTAATTCACGTTCTCAACTGTCAATATTCCCATTGTTCAGCCCACCACTTTGACAGAATCAAATAAATATTTGAAGTGGTGCCCGACTCTTTCTTTCACAGTCATCAGGTCATCTGTGTTGGAGCCCTGGGATGGAATTCTATGAGGTGTGAAGGGAAGTCTTTACATAGGCACTGTTTCTTTGGTCTTTTTAGTGTTTGGTATATTAACTGAATATCATTCATTGTTAGTTGTAGTAATGCGCCCCCAAAATCACTTTTTGGTGACGATAATCATCTAGATTTTAGGCATTTCTTGATTGCTTTTAGCTATTAGGGTATTGAATCAATCAAAAATGCAGATTAGTTTGTTTTAGAAATCTGTCTTGTCTTGCAAAAATGTAAAGTATCAATACCATTATGAACCTTGTCAAGCTGACATGTTTGATTTGTTTATCCTCTTGTCTTCTCTTGAGCTCTCTGATCTGTACATGCTGTTGAGCGGAGTATGGCTTTCATGTTTCTTAACATGTAGCCTACATGGCCGCTTTGAACTCCCATGCAGGTTGTACTTAATACACAGTCTGACTCTGCCACTCATGGGAATTGTCATTCTGGAAGACTGGATCCCCACCAGTCTAGTCTGAATAAGCCATGGTCCTATCTCTTGTTAAGCCACAACCTGTGTTCAAACACCATTTGAAATCATTTCAAATACTTTAGATGTGCTTGATTGAGCTTGTCTATTGCAATGGAATCAATAGAAAAGTCCCGAAAAGGCTAATCCTGCCCATCTGGTACTCCAGGAGGGCTAAAGCAAATGTACATTGAATTTGAAAGATTTAAAATAGTATTTAAACCGAGGTCTGGTTTTTAAGCCCACAGTTGCCCTAGCTCCCAATGTATTTCAGATGAAGTTGGAAAAATCCTGGCATATTTCTTGAGAAATGCAAAACATGAACCATAACATGAACATGATTAGCAGAGGGAGAATTCTTGCATTTTAATGGGATTACTGTCATGTGTTTGACAGGAGGGACCTATTTTACAAACCCCACACAACCACCCAAACCACTGATCCCCTGGCCAATTATAGAAATCAGTGCACCAAGCCAGTTGAAGCCAACACAGAAAGAACCTTACTGGGTCTTGAAGCTGTTTCTTCAAGACCCTAGTCTCCCCGGAGGCCTGTTGTTCTAATGAATGAATAAGTCAAATTAACACTTTTCAGCCAGAGCTTACCCTTTCAACGTTTTGTTGTTTCAGGGTCCTTTTAAAGGTGGCTGGGTATACAGATTCATTTTAGAAATGTGTACAACTACCATATAAAAGAAACAATTACTCAGAAAATAATCTGTGTTATATGATCACACACCTCATGTGCCCTGTAAAGATGGAATCACAGCTGGTGACAGAGCTATTTTAAAGTGACAGAATCTTTGTTTGCATTCTAGTGGCTTTCCGCTTTACATACGGCCTTTTACCTCCAGTGTTTTTATAAAACTCCCATGAATGTTTTGGTTCAGCTAACATTTAGCAACTGCTGTGTGTGTTTCAGCGAGCTAGGTGTTAGCATGGCAATGACAAGACAGCACAGGTGAGCTCTCTCATGCCACAGCACTCTGACTCATGTGCCTCTATAGATCTAGTGTATCTTATGTACAGTATGTGCAAAGGGGAATCCTAAAAAAATATGTAACTTTCAACTATAACAAAAAGAAAACGTTATGTATTCCCCGGTCTGATATCTTTCGTGGAACATTTGTTCATGATCGGAACAAACATGCATTTTATAAACTGTTTCTATTTACTGTAAACACATGTAGCTTAGTTTGTATTATTTCAGTTTGTATCCTTGAATAGCACTGCGCTGGTAAATATATTTTTAAAAGTTTAACACCTTTCTTCTTCAGGATCAGTAGAATGTGTTTTTAAATCTGTGCAACTGACTAATGTGAAGTGTGTGATGACATGATCTGTCTAAAGATCTCCTATTTCTCCCCAGGGTGTTGTCTCACTGCTTAGCACTCCATGAGTTGTGCTGCTGCATCCCAAATCAAATCAAGCTTTATTTATATAGCACATTTCAGACATGAATGTAATGAGCTTCACAATGAAAAAACTATGAAAATTTAAAACAGAAATATTTACATGAGGATAAAAACAAAAAGAAAAAACAATTAAAGCTGAAAGACTAAAAAAGCACACTATGGAAAAGCAAAGCTAAATATGTGTGTTTTTAAGATCTTTTAAATATGTCCACAGTTTTGGCCACCCTCAGGTTATCTGGCAGGCTATTCCAGAGGCTGGGGGCATAGCAAATAAAGGCTGCCTCTCCATACCCCTTGGTCCTAGGCTTTGTGATAGTTAAAAGGCAAGTGCCAGAGGACCTGAGGGACCCTTTTCCCTATGTAGTGCAATACTTTCGACCAGGGCCCGTAGGGCTCTGGTCAAAAGTAGTGCACTGTATAGGGTGCCATTTGGGATGATATTCTTTTGTCACACTCCAGATGGGTGTAGTGAAATGTGTTGTTTTACAGGGTCAGCCATAGCCCTTGTTCATGACTCTCAGTTCCATTACATTACACATAAGAGGCATTAGACAAAGGCGTCTTCTGTACGGGGGAGTTTTGTTAAGAGCCCCGACTCTCGGTCTGAACATTAACACGCATCGCTTGTGGTACGGTTTTGGAAGCATAAGGACCTTCATATCAGCGAGAAATACTTTAATTGTCAAAAAACAAAACATTCAATTGATACACACCTTTATAGGGTTAGGGTTAGTGTTCCCACACGGCCATATCTCCATGGTTACAGCGCTTGTTTACAGAAGACAGATGGACCACCTGTGCTAATTTGCTCCGAACACCTGTGTGTAACGGAAGAAGGCCGCCAGAAACGTGTTACTTTGAAATACTGTTGTCTACAACTGTGATAAAAGCTGGTTAAAACAGTGTACAGTAAGTGTGTATTTTGCATCTGAAATTAATTTCATGTGAAAGTAGAGGGCTTTATGTTTCAAGAACCGTATCGCTTAGATGGAGTATTTGGTTGTTTTGGCTGCCAGAGCCAGTCTACCTCTGAAAATAACATAAGGTTCTTGCACCTTGAGGAGTAACGGTAATGTTAGGCTCCTTAAGAGTACATCTTGGGCTAGGTCAGCCATAGTACGGCGCCCCTGGAGCAAATTAGGGTTAAGTGCCTTGCTCAAGGGCACAGACAGATTTTTCACCTTGTCGGCTCGGGTATTCGAACCAGCAACCTTTTGGTTACTGGCCCAACACTCTACAGTGGCAATTTTAACATTAACATATTGGTGGGGCAAACTCAAACAAAGCTCATATGCATCGAAACCAGTACACTACACTGGCTATACATTGTATGCACTAATAACCAATCGAGTTTTGAGCCACACACACATACGTTATAATGTTTGGGTTATATGGTTAATTCCCATATCTTTAGCTCTTATTGCACGGGAGACAACAGTAGTCGAGCATACTTTTATAGAGTAAACTAGCTAGTAATCGGTCTGCAATATTGCGACACTGCGTGCGTCGGCCTGCGTCTGCCTCCCTTTTACACAAAGGGGCCCGGTTAACAATATGCAACGTTTATAACTCTATTCCCTCGCTTCATCTATTGCACAGTTACAGTTCCATCAAATATATTTATAACTAACCCTTCTACATGTGGCTCCATGGGTATTACAGTCTGCCATCAAACATCAACAATAAGACATGTAGCCTATAGGATATTACAGCTAGCCTACCTCAAAACAGATGTTAGCCACTGCTCCATGATCCACCACCAACCACTTAACTTGAATCTTCTTTTCCAGCTTACTTTATTTCAATGGATGGCCATATTTTCAAGTTAAGGTGGCTTATGAGCTAAGTTTGAAAATGATTTGCTAGGAGATATCTGAGCTAGTCGACATGTTTCCGCTAGCTAAGCTACCTAGCTTGAAGACGTGGTAGCAGTGCGTGGTAAATAACAAGCTAGCTATGAAGTTGACACATCAGTCCAATCAAAGTTACCGGGCATAAGATGTTGAATTATCTGTGGCCAATGACAATGAGCCTTCTAGGGTGGGCAGTGTGCTTCTACTGTAAAACAATGGAGCTCCAAAGATGGGCTTTTGCTGGCTAGGTCTCCCAGCAGGTGCTGTGGTGACCTGAACCCTGAGCCAATCACGCGCAACCAGAGAAGATCAACGATGCCTATGCTCTGTCATTTCTCTGTCTGCCCCTCCACCACCGAAAGCACAGAGTGAGGCTATAACAGCTGCATTTTGGAGCTTCCTTACTCAACTAAATTTACCAAAACAACAATACAGTGGGAAAGCGACCACGTATGCTTTATTAGATCAAGCAATTTTTTTATTATTAAATAAAGTTGTTAGCTTACTGATATGATATTGTTGGGACATGAAATAACAGAATTGCTTGCAAATCTCCTAGATATTGGTGGGAACCCACCTGCCCCACAAGACGCATCGCCACTGACACTCGAACCACTAGGCTACCTGCTGCCCCATGCATGCGTGGTCCTGGTAACCTCTTTCTAAACCCCAGGGTATTGTTCATAAAGTTCCAGGAGGATTTGTATTTGTCCATGTGAGAAATTGAGTAATATTAGGTCATTCATATTTTAATGGGGTGGGCTGGTCGAATAAAAAAAAAAAATATATATATTATATATCAACAAATTACTGGACATGGCCAGTGGCTCACGGTCCTGCTTTTTTAATGACTTTTGCCCCTTACCAAGATGGG
The DNA here is from genome assembly GCF_964263955.1 of Coregonus lavaretus. Taxonomy (NCBI): domain Eukaryota; kingdom Metazoa; phylum Chordata; class Actinopteri; order Salmoniformes; family Salmonidae; genus Coregonus; species Coregonus lavaretus. The sequence continues at coordinate 29,719,905 of NC_139991.1, forward strand.
CCGGGGGGGCCAGGACCGAGTTTTGGAAACCCTGTACTATATAATAATATAATATGCCATTTAGCAGACGCTTTTATCCAAAGCGACTTACAGTCATGCGTGCATACATTTTTGTGTATGGGTGGTCCCGGGGATCGAACCCACTACCTTGGCGTTACAAGCGCCATGCTCTACCAGCTGAGCTACAGAGGACCACATTTACTAGACATTTATACAGTGCTTTTTACTTAACACAAGTCATCATATATTAGAATAAAGGTCAATTCGGGGACTGTATGTATTTTAATTGTTTTATCAATGTTTATTTTCTTCTGAATCTGTCACTTCAGCCCAGCGAGTGGGTTTATGAGCTGTAGTAACAAGTGACTCTTGTGTCGGATTACATTACATAGCCACCGCCACTGAAGGCTGGAAAGTCCCGCCTATCTCCCGCTGAATTCATTCGCTGAAAGGCCCGTCACTTCTTGGCAGAAAGATACAGATACTGTCAAACTAAGCACAACACTGGAAATATATCTGCATCCACATAAACTAGTCCCGGTTTCGTTCTTTGACAAACACAGAAGGTTGTGTATTGAATTCAATAGAAGAAAACAGAGAGAGAGAGAGAGAGAGAGAGAGACTGCCAGTTCCTTAATGTAGCCAAAACATTAAGGAACTGGCAGTCTCTCTATCTTTTTTCTTTTATTGAATTACACTGAACACAACTACCTCCATACATCAATTCATTTGTATGGGTTACCTTTAGACAAGTCCCGCAAAACGGAGAACACTATCGTGTTCGTGAGAGTCTCCACTTTCTACAGTGGGGTCATATTATACTGAACAAAAATCTAAATGCAACATGCAACAATTTCAAAGATTTTACTGAGTTACAGTTCATATAAGGAAATCAGTCAATTGAAATAAATAAATTAGGCCCTATGGATTTCACATGACTGGGAATACAGATATGCATCTATTGGTCACAGATACCTTAAAAAAAAGGTAGGGGCATGGATCAGAAAACCAATCAGTATCTGGTGTGACCACCATTTGCCTCATGCAGCGCGACACATCTCCTTCGGAAATAGTTGTTCTGGCTGTTGATTGTTGCCTGTGGAATTTTGTCCCACTCTTCAATGGCTGTGTGAAGTTGCAGGATATTGGTGGGAGCTGGAACACGCTGTCGTACACGTTGATCCAGAGCATCCCAAACATGCTCAATGGGTGACATGTCTGGTGAGTATGCAGTCCATGGAAGAGCTGGGACATTTTCAGCTTCCAGGAATTGTGTACAGATCCTTGTGACTTGGGGCTGTGCATTATCATGCTGAAACATGAGGCTGCGGAAGAATGGCACGACAATGGGCCTCAGGATCTCGTCATGGTATCTCTGTGCATTCAAATTGCTATCGATAAAATGCAACTGTGTTCGTTGTCCATAGCTTATGCCTGCCCATACCATAAACCCCACCGCCACCATGGGGCACTCTGTTCACAACGTTGGCATCAGCAAACCGCTCACCCAGACGATGCAATACACGCGGTCTGCCATCTGTCAAGTACAGTTGAAACCGGGATTCATCTGTGAAGAGCAGACTTCTCCAGCATGCCAGTGGCCATCGAAGGTGAGCATTTGCCCACTGAAGTTGGTTACGACGCCAAACTGCAGTCAGGTCAAGACCCTGGTGAAGACGACAAGCACGCAGATGAGCTTCCCTGAGACGGTTTCTGACAGTTTGTGCAGAAATATTTCGGTTGTGCAAAGCTGTCCTGGTGGCTGGTCTCAGACGATCCTGCAGGTGAAGAAACCGGATGTGGAGGTCCTGGGCTGGCGTTGTATACGTGGTCTGGGGTTGTGAGGCCGGTTGGACGTACTGCCAAATTCTCTAAAATGACATTGGAGGCGGCTTATGGTAGAGAAATGAACATTCAATACTCTGGCATCTCTGAAACAGCTCTGGTGAACATTCCTGCAGTCAGCATGCCAATTGCTTGCTCCCTCAAAACTTGAGACATCTATGGAATTGTGTTGTGTGACAAAAGTGCAGATTTTAGAGTAGCCTTTTGTCCCCAGCACAAGGTGCACCTGTGTAATATTCATGCTGTTTAATCAGCTTCTTGATATTCCACACCTGTCAGGTGGTTGGATTATCTTGGCAAAGGAGGAATGCTCACTAACAGGGAATGTAAACACATCAGATTTTTGTGCATACAGAACATTTCTGATATATTTTATTTCAGCTCATGAAACATGGGACCAACACTTTTCATGTTGAATTTATATTTTTGTTCAGTGTATTTGTAGCCTAATATTTAAACACTTACATGTAGCTAAGTGGGTAGGGAGAAGGGAACACTTGACATGCACTAATTCGAAATAATTAGTTAGGCTGTTATAAGGTTATATATAGTGCATTCGGAAAGTATTCAGACCCCTTGACCTTTTCCACATTTTGTTAAGTTACAGCCTTATTCTAAAATTAATTAAATTGTTTAGTTTTTTCCTCATCAATCTACACACAATACCCCATAATGACAAAGCAAAAACAGGTTATCACATTTACAAGTATTCAGACCCTTTACTCAGTACTTTGTTGAAGCACCTTTGGCATCGATTACAGCCTCGCGTCTTCTTGGGTATGACGCTACAAGCTTGGCACACCTGTATTTGGGGTGTTTCTACCATTCTTCTCTGCAGATCCCATCAGGCTCTGTCAGGTTGGATGGGGAGCGTTGCTGCACAGCTATTTTCAGGTCTCTCCAGAGATGTTAGATCGGGTTCAAGTCCGGACTCTGGCTGGGCCACTCAAGGACATTCAGAGACTTGTCCCGAAACCACTCCTGCATTTTCTTGGCTGTGTGCTTAGTGTTGTAGTCTTGTTGGAAGGTGAACCTTCGCCCCAGTCTGAGGTCCTGAGCACTCTGTAGCAGGTTTTCATCAAGGACCTCTCTGCACTTTGCTCCGTTCATCTTTCCCTCGATCCTGACTAGTCTCCCAGTCCCTGCCGCTAAAAAACATCCCCACAGCATGATGCTGCCACCACCATGCATCACCGTAGGTATGTTGTCAGGTTTCCTCCAGACGTGAAGCTTGGCATTCAGGCCAAAGAGTTCAATCTTGGTTTCATCAGACCAGAGAATCTTGTTTCTCATGGTCTGAGAGTCCTTTAGGTGCCTTTTGGCAAACTCCAAGCGGGCTGTCATGTGCCTTTTACTAACGAGTGGGTTCCGTCTCGCCACTCTGCCATAAAGGCCTGATTGGTGGAGTGCTGCAGAGGTGGTTGTCCTTCTGGAAGGTTCTCCCATCTCCACAGAGGAACTCTGGAGCTCTGTCAGAGTGTGACTATCGGGTTCTTGGTCACCTCCCTGACCACAAGGCCCTTCTCCCCCGATTGCTCAGTTTGGCCGGGCGGCCAGATCTAGGAATACTCTTGGTGGTTCCAAACTTCTCCCATTTAAGAATGATGGGGGCCACTCTGTTGCTGGGGACCTTCAATGCTGCAGACATTTTTTAGAACCCTTCCCCAGATCTGTGCCTCCACACAATCCTGTCTCTTAGCTCTATGGACAATTCCTTCGACCTCATGGCTTGTTTTTTGCTCTGACATGCACTGTCAACTGTGAGACCTTATATAGACAGGTGTGTGCCTTTCCAAATCATGTCCAATCATTAGAATTTACCACAGGTGGAATCTCAAGGATGATCAATGAAAAAAGGATGCACCTGAGCTCAATTTCGAGTCTCATAGCAAAGGGTCTGAACACTTACGTAAATAAGGTATCTGTTTTTTTATTTGTAATACATTTGCAAAAATGTCTAAAAAACAGTTTTTGCTTTGTCATTATGGGGTATCGTGTGTAGATTGATGATCATTTGTATTTATTTTATCCATTTTAGAATAAGGCTGTAACATAACAAAATGTGGAAAAAGTCAAGGGGTCTGAATACTTTCCGAATGCACTGTATAAGCCAATGGTCATCTATAAGGCATGTATTCAGTGATTTTCTTCTTTGTCTAATAATAAACCATTTAGAAGGCATTTATAAATGGTGTTTCCATTTATTAATCATTACTTCCACATTATTAAACCATTTACTTATTATTAGTAACGTTTTTTTTTTGCAGTCCCTAATCTAAATTGAGTGCTATTTCTACTTTATAATGACTTTAGAAATGTTTTGAGTGACCAATTTAATTTCTCACAAAAAGATGGGCATGCCATTGGTAGACATTCCTGCAGTACCTGGTAAAAGAACAAGCATACTACACAGGATGTTTAAGGAAATATATATATATACATGTGTGAATAACTAGCTTACTAACATTTACAAATGTGGGAGTAATGATTAATAAATGTTGAGTAATCTGTAAATGCCATATAAATGGTTTATTATGGACCCTTAACATAAAGTGTTACCCTAGGATGTTGCTGGGCCCAGCACAGGCAGTGTGAAATGCCAGGGCCAAATTTTTATCCCAGTCTGCCCCTGTATTAGGTCTAGAATTACAGTACTGACAGAGTAATTGTATGTTGGGTCCAAAACACAGAGGATACAAAATGGTTGTCTGTTGTTTGACACCTATTTTATTCAGTGTCAGTGAGGGTAAACCCAGCTGTTGAAAGATGAATCGTGGATGGATGGATACAGTGTATGTGCGTGCATGCGTTACTCACATGACCACATGCATGTATGTGTGTGCACGGTGTGTGTGTTTGAAGCGGGGGTTGGTTTGTGAGCCCAGCGAAGAGGTGCTGCAGATCCTCCAGGGCTGGCCCTGGCCTGTGTTTGTGTTGGCCCCATCCCAGGCCTTAATTACTCCTCCTGAGATACCGCCCATACAGCCCTGGGTTTTGCGTCCCAAATGGCATCCTTTTCCCTACCTGGTCAAAAGTAGTGCACTATGTAGGGAATAGGGTGCCATTGGGGATGCAGCGCTTGGCCTCAGGCCTATTTATAGCTTCACCGCACTGTTCCACCGTGGCGTGCGAGCTCCAAATCCTTTTCTTTCTCTCCTCTCCACGCTGGAGAGATGGAGAGATGGAAAGAGCTCCACTGTCATATACGGCATTGTTTGTTGAAACTCCAGCCCATGATTCATCGAGAGCTAGAATCCAAAAAAGTTGTTTCTCTCCCCACTATTCTCAGCCAAGTCCAGGGCCAAGAGAGTGCCTCTACATATCCATATTCCACTTACCCTCTCCCTCCTCCTTCCCTCTCCACGACTTCTATCTATTCTTTTACCTCATCGATATTGATGTAAGCAACAATTTCCGAAATCTTTGACAGACCTTTTGATCCTCTACTTTATTTTCATATCTACTAGTAAAAGCAAACCCTCTTAAGTAGTTTTTAAAGCCACTTTTGCTGTAATCGATCCTTATTAAAGGTCCAATGCAGCCATTTTTATCTCAATATCAAATCATTTCTGGGTAACAATGAAGTACCTTACTGTGATTGTTTTCAATTAAAATGGTCAAAATGAAACAAAAATAGCTTCTTAGCAAAGAGCCATTTCTCAAGCAAGAATTTAGCTAGAACTTTCTGGGAGTGGTCTGAGAGGGGATGGGAAAACTGAACATTAGCTGTTATTGGCAGAGAGGTTTGGAACTCTGTTTCATATTGATCTAATAACTAATTTCACCAGTCAGGCCAAAACTACATACCACCAAAACAGGCTGAAATTTCAGGCATTCTTTTCAAACAGCTCTTATACTAAAAGGGCAGTATCATTTGAACAATTTCACAGTATTACGCCAAACTCATAGTTTGGAAATATATATAAAACACAGGAAAATCACGTTTTTGACTGCATTGGGCCTTTAACGTGTTCCCACACACACATTTAGAATCAAAGCTCAGTAACATAACTTTAGTTGGCAGTGCTAAATGTTTGCTATGCTCCTGGTTGCCTCATTCCCAATTTCCATTAATTTTTGGCCGATGTCATTTTAATGCAGTTCTGTGTGCGGTTTCCAAGAGGTATATGGAGGCATTCCTCTGCAGTGCGCTCATCTAAACAGATTTACTTAAAAGGGACGCGTTACAACGCAGCACAGCTTCGCTCCTCCGGTGGTTCCTATCTGACTGCTTGCTCAGCCTGCTAGGGTTTCCTACGCATGTCAAGGTGGGTTAGTCTTTCCCCGCGTCTCTGCTCGCTGGGGCCTTGGTGGGCTATCAGTCACACTGTCGGACCCAGGTCACCTCCCTCCCAGCCTCCCTAACCCTGGCCGCCCTCTCTGGGTGTCCACATCACTTTTCCCCCTTTTCTTCCATCTCCTCTCTCTCTTTTTATCCTTCCCTCCCATCTTTGGTGACTCTCTGGAGGGTCTTTCTCTCAACTGCCACCTTTCATTCTCTTCCCTTTGACCTGCAGCTAAACAAATAGACCATGGATTTCCTCTTAACACTGTTCATTTTGCCCCCCCTTGCCAGAGCAGACCTGATGTGTCCGATACATGTATCCAGAATCTGTCTGTTTTAGGATTCCTTGCCCTCAGCTCCCCCTCAGCTATCTCAACAAGTTGAGATGGAGATATTTATTCAGGTAACCACAGAAGGATAGTGTGGGATGCTAGAAATCCTGTTTACTGAATGGGCCCATGGGGCAGCAGCTGCTGTCGCCTGTTGGTGGAATTAACACACATCATCAGGCTGATATAGAAAGAACTCCTGCACTGCTGAATCACGCACACACACACACACCCACACTGCATCCATATTTGGCTGTGATGCAAGAGGATTTTGCACCTCAGAAACATTGTCTGGAGTGGAAATGCCTTCACACACTATCAGGTGCAATCTGCGACATTCTCTCCACTATGACATCACTTGTTATCCAGGAAGTTTGTAGAATAGAATGCAGACTGGTTCCAGATCATTTTGATAGCTGAAGTGTGTAGATGATTTTACAGCATGGACTTGTATTAGCCTCTGGGGAATTGCACAGGTGTCATTTCAGATTCCAATATGGCATCCAAGGAACATAATGTAATATCTCCATGTTATATCAGTCCACCTACTACTCCACAGAAACACCTCGCTGCTCTTTTATCAGCGCAGAAATCAACAATGAAATCCCAACCAAAAAGTAGCACCACACAATTGAGCAGGTTACATGTTAAAGGGATAATGTAATTATGTAATTTGGGTGATTTATCCCTTTAAGATTAGTAAAATGTACTATCAAGCGTCGGTCTTTCTATGTATAAAGATACATTTAATTTTCAGTTCTGCCTTCTTTTGTGAATATTGAGTAGCATACATAGCTATACTCTTTCATATACTTTTCACCATGTCTGTGAACTCCACTGTGTAGTCTAGCTCTGTGAAATATTACAGAGAGAGATATTGTTGAAAACACAGTCACACCTTGTCACAGTGTTTCCTCTGTCAGGCTAGTATGTGCTGTGTTGTTGTTGTTGTTCAGGTACTCAGTGAGAGAGAGACAGCCCAGGCCAGGGCACTCATCCACAGCCATCTACAATTCCAGCCTGCCCAACACACAGGCTGCGTCCCAAATGGCATCATATACCCTATATAGTACCATATATATAGGGAATAGGGTGCCATTTGGGATGTATCCACAGACAAATAATCACAGCACTTCCACATTTGCCTTGCCTGTTAGTGTCCTGCCGTAGAGCCTGTACACAACCCAATTACCACGCCATTGCTTAATTATGAACTGCTAGGCAGTTTGTGAGTCAAAACTAAAATAACTTTTTGCAAAGAAAAATAAACGGGATGTGGATTTTTCCTGGAAGGAAACCTTTAGTTTACTATATGACATGTTTCTTAATAGTGCTAAAGTGTTCTGTGTTCTTTAAATAAACAATTGGAAGTTTTGCATACTGGGGCATGAAAGAATGCAGGGTTTCGCTGCCCCTCACACACATGTCAGCAATTTGGCTGCCTTGTGTATTTTGGATGTAAAAAATAAACGCAGCATTTCAAAGTAAACGAAAGAAGGAAAGTCTTATCCGCCTTGCAGCTGTGCTCGGCACCAAATTGCTTTCAGCTGATGCACTGCAGCTCAAACTTGCTTGGGTAATGTCAAGTGATGCATTGCAATACTGAGAAAACAACACAGACAAAAAATAAATACGGTGGAAAGAAACTGTAGAAAGTTCCTATGCTTATCCAGGCAAACCTCCCTAAACCCCCCACCTTCACTCTAGTCTTCCTCAGGTCTCTAAAGAGGAGGATCATGGTACATAAAGATACTAATCCATCGGCAGCTCGTCATTGTAAATAACAATTTGTTCTCACCTGGTTAAATAGGTTAAATAAACGTTCCCCCCCAAAAAACCATTGTGAGCAATGATAAGACTTGGAACTCACCTTTTGCAAAAATCTACTTCTAATCAATCTTCTCATCACAGATTTTGCAGAGGTTAAAATATTAAGAACTAATCTTAACACCTTAACTTTCTCTGTTATTCTCTATAATTACCATGCAAGACCCCTGAATGTGAATGTATTACGTGACTTTTATACATGGCTGCATAAGTGATGTGTGTATGACTTCATGTTTCTTTGTCAATCTTGTAGGCATATGTATTTGATTTCTTGACTGATATAATCATGCCTTTCTCTCCTTTAACCGCAGTTAGTTCTCGTGCTACAAATCCCTCTCTAAGTGCACCTCAATGGGCTAAGATCCTAACTTTCAATTATATGAGTAGTTCTTTAACTGCCTAAGTGCACCTTTCAGTGGCAGTGTGGAGTGTTATTGATTTTTAATCACTCTAACAGCTTAAAGTTGGATAGTGTGTGCCATTTTTATAATGATTTGTATAAACTTGTATTAACTGAAGCCTTACTGTATAGCCTAATGAATAGTGTGTAAATAGTATTTTTGTTGTGTCTTGGTGTTTGTCCTATATACAGTATAACTCTTATTTTATTTTGAATGTATTATAATATCTTATGTTGTTCTTGTCTATAACTGTTCTGTACTTTGTCATGTATTTGTACGTTTTATGTGGACCCCAGCAAGAGTAGCTGCTGCATGTGCAATAGCTAATGGGGATCCTAATATTTTTTTACGGTACTGTTTCCACTGGTAACTACCTGGCTGGTACTAAATTGTGCATACTTGTGTTTGTTTTAACAAATCTCAAAGAAACACAAGTGTTTCATAGAGTATTACTGTGTTCTTACAATCTCAATATGTAATTTCTAAATAAATATTTGATCATTTCTGTACCGTAGCATCAAGTGCTACGCTGATATACATTTTTTGATTATGCCATTTTGAGTGAACAGTAGTCTGTGGGAAGGCTTTCCATTTGAAAGTTTTGGAAGTGTCTGCAGTGTCTGCCAAACTTACGGTCATAGTTCTGTCCAGCAAAACCCCCCTGAGCCCTGTCTGCTCTCCCCCAGTCACCCACACCCTGGCTAGGATGAACGAGCCACAGCAGACCCTAATGACATAAGCCACCCAGGGCCTTCCATTAAACACTAACATGAGTTCAGTCTCCAGACCTGATGCAATGAAGTGGTTACTTTTCCACAGCTCTGCTGTGGTGGAGCCTCAACATACATACAAACAACCTTGAGCTGTATCCTCTGTCTGAAGCAAAGCCAAACAACTTAATAGAACTAACACTACCCTACATATTTATTTAGACAGTGAAGCTAAAACTTTTAATTTGGCTCTATACTCCATCCAGCATTTTGGATTTGATATCAAAAGTTTTTAATGAGGCGACAGTACAGAATGTAACCTTTTATTTGAGGGTGTTTTCATACATACCTGTATTACCGTTTAGAAATGAATGCACTTTATGTATCCAGCCTCCCCGCCTACAACTTGATTGGAGATGTTTCTACAATTGATTGGACATGATTTGGAAAGCACACACCTGTCTTTATAAAGTCCCACAGTTGACAGTGCATGTCAGAGCAAAAACCAAGCCATGAGGTCAAATAAATTGTCCATAGAGTTCCGAGACAGGATTGTGTTGAGGCACAGATCTGGGGAAGGGTACCAAAAAATGTCTGCACCATTGAATGTCCCCAAGAACACAGTGGCCTCCATCATTGTTAAATGGAAGAAGTTTGGAACCACCAAAATTCTTCCTAGAGCTGGCCGTCCGGCCAAACTGAGCAATCGGGGATGAAGGGCCTTGGTCAGGGAGGTGACCAAGAACCCGATAGTCACTCTGACAGAGCTCCAGAGTCCCTCTGTGGAGATGGAAGAACCTTCCAGAAGGACAACCATCTCTGCAGCACTCCCCCAATCAGGCCTTTATGGTAGAGTGGCCAGACGGAAGCCACTCCTCAGAAAAAAAACATGACAGCCCGCTTGGAGTTTGCCAAAAGGCACCTAAAGGACTCAGACCATGATAAACAAGATTCTCTGGTCTGATGAAACCAAGATTGAACTCTTTGGCATTAATGCCAAGCGTCACATCTGGAGGAAACCTGGCACCATCCCTATGGTGATGCATGATGGTGGCAGCATCATGCTGTGGGGCTGTTTTTCAGCGGCAGGGACTGGGAGACTAGTCAGGATCGAGGGGAAGATGAACGGAGCAAAGTACAGAGAGATCCTTGATGAAAACCTGCTCCAGAGTGCTCAGGACCTCAGACTGGGGTGAAGGTTCACCTTCCAACAGGACAACGACCCTAAGCACACAGCCAAGACAACGCAGGAGTGGCTTCGGGACAAGTCTCTGAATGTCCTCGAGTGGCCCAGCCAGAGCCCGGACTTGAACCCGATCGAACATCTCTGGAGAGACGTGAAAATAGCTGTGCAGTGACGCTCCCCATCCAACCTGACAGAGCTTGAAAGGATCTGCAGAGAAGAATGGGAGAAACTCCCCAAATACAGGTGTCCCAAGCTTGTAGCGTCATACCCAAGAAGACTGTAATCGAGACTGTATTCGATGCCAAAGGTGCTTCAACAACGTACTAAGTAAAGGGTCTGAATACTTATGCAAATATTTCAGTTGTTTAAAAAATAAGAATTTGCTAACATTTATAAAAAACTGTTTTTGCTTTAATATAATAATATATAATATGCCATTTAGCAGACGCTTTTATCCAAAGCGACTTACAGTCATGCGTGCATACATTTTTGTGTATGGGTGGTCCCGGGGATCGAACCCACTACCTTGGCGTTACAAGCGCCGTGCTCTACCAGCTGAGCTACAGAGGACCACAATTGTTGGATAGTGTGTGTAGTTTGATGAGGGGAAAAAACTATTTACTACATTTTATAATAAGGCTGTAATGTAACAAAATCATTTTAAAAAGTCAAGGGGTCTGAATACTTTCCGATGCACTGTAAATATCATACCCCCAAGAAAATCCTAATTTATTGTAGTCCAGCGGATAAGAACTAAATACCTGAGATCGTTCCACTTCATGATACAAGTATCAAACTTGGTACACTAATACTATATACCTTAACAAACATTTTAAAGATTGGAGACAGTCTGGGAAGCATGTCAGTCAACCAGGGTGGCCATTTTAATAAAATGTCTGCCATTCAGATTTCCTGTTAGAAGAAAATAGGGTAAAATCATTCCAAACAATATCAAAATCACTTCGTAATGGTATCTACCCACTAAATAAACCCCACAGATAATAGACAATAATGTTGATCATAAAGTACTTTTAAGACTGTCACGCCCTGGCTCTGGGGACTCTAGTATGTTGAGCCAGGGTGTGAGTTTTCATTTGTTTTTTGTTCTAGTTTAGTATTTCTATGTTGGCCAGTGTGGTTCTCAATCAGAGGCAACGTGTATCAGCTGTTGCTTGTTGTCTCTGATTGGGTACCATACTTAAGCAGCCAGTTTTCCCACAGTGTTTGTGGGATCTTGTTCCTGTGTAGGTTTGTGTTTTGCACCTTTGGACGTCACATATCGATTTGTTGTTTTGTTCGTGTATCATTTAATAAATAAGTATGTTCACCTTCCACGCTGCGCCTTGGTCCTCTGTATCCGACGATCGTGACAGAAGATCCCACCATACCTGGACCAAGCAGCGTGAAGAGGAGAGAGGATGGACTTTGGAGCAGTGGAGTAAGAGTCTCGACTGGGCCAAGCCAAGTGAAGAGCAGAGAGGTTGGACTTTGAAGCAGTGGAGTGAGTGTCTGGCTAGAGACATGGAGGCCTGGTCCAAGAGGAGAGCCGCCCAGAACATTTTTAGGGGGGGGCTCACGCCGTGGACGACGGGGCAGCAGGAGGCCGCGATAGAGCGGTCCAGCGGGTCGGCAGAGGAGGCCGCCAGGTTACTGGAGCCACTGGTCACAAAGGGGAAGGAAAGTGTAGAGGCACGGCGAGAAGTACTGGGGTGTGTTACCAGTCCGGTCCGGCCCGTTCCTGATCCCCGCGTAGGGCCAGTGGTGTGTGTCCCCAGTACGGTCCGGCCTGTTCCTGTCCCTCGCATCGAGCCTGTGGTGCGCATCGCCAGCCAGGTCCGGCCTGTTCCTGCTCCCCGCATCGAGCCTGTGGTGCGCTTCGCCAGCCCGGTCCGGCCCGTTCCTGCTCCCCGCACCAAGTCAGTGGTGCGCTTCGTCAGCCCGGTCCGGCCCGTTCCTGCTCCCCGCACCAAGTCAGTGGTGCGCTTCGTCAGCCCGGTCCGGCCCGCTCCTGCTCCCCGCACCAAGTCAGTGGTGCGCTTCGTCAGCCCGGTCCGGCCCGCTCCTGCTCCCCGCACCAAGTCAGGGGTGCGCTTCGTCAGCCCGGTCCGGCCCGCTCCTGCTCCCCGCACCAAGTCAGGGGTGCGTTTCGTCAGCCCGGCTCGGCCCGTTCCTGCTCCCCACACCAAGCCAGTGGTGTGCGTCGTCAGTCCGGCACAGCCCGTGCCTGTTCCACCGGTGCCTGGTTCGGCACGGGTCAGCTGCTTCACGCCGGAGCTAGAGCAATCCGCTCCACCAGTGTGCAGTCCAGCTCCGGTCAGCAGGACCAGACCGGACCAGGGGTACTTTGGGGGGTTAGAGAGGGAGTGGGGATCATGCCCGGAGCCGGATCCGCCGCCAAGGCGGAGTGCCCACCCGGTCCCTCCCCTGTGGTGTTTGGTTGGCGCGGTCGGAGTCCGCGCCTTTGGGGGGGGGGGGGGTACTGTCACGCCCTGGCTCTGGGGACTCTAGTATGTTGAGCCAGGGTGTGAGTTTTCATTTGTTTTTCGTTCTAGTTTAGTATTTCTATGTTGGCCAGTGTGGTTCTCAATCAGAGGCAACGTGTATCAGCTGTTGCTTGTTGTCTCTGATTGGGAACCATACTTAAGCAGCCAGTTTTCCCACAGTGTTTGTGGGATCTTGTTCCTGTGTAGGTTTGTGTTTTGCACCTTTGGACGTCACGTATCGATTTGTTGTTTTGTTTGTGTATCATTTAATAAATAAGTATGTTCACCTTCCACGCTGCGCCTTGGTCCTCTGTATCCGACGATCGTGACAAAGACGTTCATGGGGGTCAGATTGAGGTCATTTCGACCATAGTCCAGTTGCCTAGTTTGGGTGGTTATAATTATATAGGCCTACCTCAGTGGTGGTACTGGCTATATGCAGGGCCGGCTCTAGCCTTTTGGAGGCCCTAAGCGAGATTTGGTTGGAGGCCCTAAGTGAGATTTGGTTGGAAATACATTTGAACCTTTTCACACGTGAGTCCAAATATCTCTAACGGTCGTCCCAGCATAAGTTGTTTTATGCACGTGATGTCAGAATTCACTAACAACAGTTTAAATTGAGGTGTGTTCCGCCTCATTAATTCATATAGAAGTAGCCCATTTCAGTGTTGCGGATCATTTATGTTTGAGGCTTTACTGAGCCGGACAAACTTCCCTCTTCTAGGAGAGCCCTTCCCCATTTTTTCCGCACATCAAGTACATTTGCGCAGTCTTGCATGAACTGGCACTTTTTCTGGCTGGTGCTCGCATTGCCTCCATTGTTGTTTTCCTTACAAATAATAACTTTGGACATGTGTGTGTTCCTATCAAAGTAAGTGCCTTATTTTCTGTATATTGTGTTGTCGTTTCTACTGTAGCATACAGTATGTATGTATGTACGCATGCATGTATGGAGCATAATGTATTTAGTTTTATTCATGTTTCCAAGTACTGGTGACAAATAATGCATTCCGATTATTGCATAGATTGTAATCGACACCTATGATGTGTGTAAAATACTTTTTTGAAGGTTGTACTGATTATGATGAGCTAATGCTAAGCTATTTGCCAGCTATGTGTAGCGCCATGTTTGTTGACATTATACAATGCATTCTGGGTGTCACGTAAACATCTGTCAGACCAAAGATGTTATAATGAGGTGAAGGAATGGTTCACTCATTTTTTGAGTAAACTTCCGGAAGTGAATGAAGGGAAGTGAATGATCGTAGACGTGCATACTGCAAACAGACCAAACTCATCCTGTCTCCTCTTATTATCTTTGGTTGACGCGAAAAAACAAACATGACGGCGCGCACAAACTACCCATCGTCGGATTACCTTCGATTTCTAGAAAGTGTTTAACTCAATTATTTTGATCAATGTTGAGCTCACCCATGATGTGATGAATTAGAAATAGTAATTGCTATTAGCTAATTCATATTGTGGTTTCTGTCAGCCGAAAGTTATCTAAATATGACCGCTTGTGTTACGTCAATCTTTCCTCAGTTAGCGCTAGGACTAATGTAGCCTACATTTTCCGGTTTGGATGATTGTGTATGATGTCGCTACTTCTGTGTATGTCTGAACATTGTATCCAGAAATAAACTGGTCACATTCAGGACATAACTTTGAAAGGACTGTGTTTGTGCAAAATGTTTCTGTGAAAAAACAGTGTGGCTAGCTCAAATGCTGACTGTTGCGTCAATCGAAATTGGACGTTCTAAATAAGCATTCTAATCACACCGGTTTGAGCGTACACTGCAGGGACCACTGTAGAATGATCACATTCGTTTGTTGGTACGTGTGAAAAGGTTAAAGCAAATTTCCTGCAATTCTACACATTTTGCCATGACTTATGCAATGTTAATGATATGAGTGAGAGTGACTAACAAAATCAATGGGAGCCCCGTCGAGGTCAGGGCCCCTGGGCACCTGCCCTACATGCCTGGTCACTATTCGGCCATGATTACTACAAGTTTAGATAGCTGGCTAGACTAACTAAGCAATCTAAAAATTGTTAGCTTATATGGCTAATTGAGTGACTGTCAGTGACTGACATAACAAGAGAAAAAATGCTGACAAATAACCACATGTTGTTCTTGCACCTTGTGTGTTCTACTATTCTAACTCTCAACAGTAAGTTGAGACCCCGATTGACAGGGCTCTTTTTTTGGTCTGGGGCCCTAAGCAACTGTCTATGTCGCTTACGCTTGGAGCCGGCCCTGGCTATATGTCTAAAGATAGAGCAATGTTACAGCTATCTTCAATACATATGGGATGAAGATGTAACATATTCTGGCGAATTAATTACAATTTGTGAGGAAGAAAAAGGCTACAGACAGATCACGCTTTCCATTTATCCTGCAACCTCCACTGCATACAGGTAGGCCGTATGATCCTGCTTGCTCTGGGCTCAAGAGAAGTGACAATGTGATATATCCCTAGTTGATATTGACTTCTAACATGAATGACTTTAAGCTCAAAATACAGGTGTAAAACACAGTTTATTTAAGTATCTTTCATTTTGAAAATGCATCACCGTTGATGGCTGTAATGACAGGCTACATTTGCGCAGTGATTGTGCGTGCGTGTTTGGCCCATGTTCGGCCTCAACACCCCTATTCACATCGACGGGGCTGAAGTGGAGCGGGTCGAGAGCGTCGGTGTCCACGTCACTAAGGATCTATCATGGTCCAAACACACCAACACAAGTCATGAAGAGGGCACGACAACATCTCTTCCCCCTCAGGAGGCTGCAAGTTCTACAGCTGTACCTTTGAGAGCATCTTGACTGGCTGCATCACCGCTTGGTATGGCAACTGCTTGGTATCTGACCGCAAGGCACTACAGAGGGTAGTGCGTACAGCCCAGTACATCACTGGGGCCGAGCTCCCTGCCTCTATACCAGAGAGTGTCAGAGGAAGGCCCAAAACATTTTTTCAAAGACTCCAGCGACACGCGGTACCAATGCACCAAGTCTGGAACCAGCACGACCCTGAATTGCTTCTACCCCCAAGCCATAAAACTGCTAAATAGTTAGTCCGGGTAGCTATTTGGTTAACTATTTAACTACCTACATTGACCCTTTTTGTACTAACCTTTTTGACTCATCACATACACTGCTGCCACTGGTTACTATCTGTCACTTTATTCCTAGATACAGTGCATTCGGAAAGTATTCAGACCCCTTGACTTTTTCCACATTTTGTTGTGTTACAGCCTTGTTATAAAATGGAATAAATAGTTTGTTCCCCTCAATCTACACACAATACCTCATAATGACAAAGCAAAAAACGTTTTTTAATACATTTTTGCACATTTATAAAAAACTGAAATATCACATTTACATAAGTATTCAGACCCTTTACTCAGTACTTTGTTGAAGCACCTTTGGCAGCGATTACATTCTCGATTACAGTCTTCTTGGGAATGATGCTACAAGCTTGGCACACCTGTATTTGGGGAGTTTCTCCCATTCTTCTCTGCAGATCCTCCAGCTATTTTAAGGTCTCTCCAGAGATGTTCGATCGGGTTCAAGTCTGGGCTCTGGCTGGGCCACTCATTCAGAGACTTGTCCCGAAGCTACTCCTGCGTTGTCTTGGCTGTGTGCTTAGGGTCGTTGTCCTGTTGGAAGGTGAACCTTCGCCCCAGTCTGAGGTCCTAAGCGCTCCGGATCAAGTTTTCATCAAGGATCTCGCTGTACTTTGCTCCGCTCATCTTTCCCTCGATCCTGACTACTCTCCCAGTCCATGCCGCTGAAAAACATCCCCACAGCATGATGCTGCCACCACCATGCATCACCGTAGGGATATTGCCAGGTTTCCTCCAGACGTGACGCTTGATATTCAGGCCAAAGAGTTCAATCTTGTTTCTCATGGTCTGAGAGTCCTTTAGGTGCCTTTTGGCAAACTCCAAGCGGGCTGTCATGTGCCTTTTACTGAGGAGTGGCTTCCGTCTGGCCACTTTACCATAAAGGCCTGATTGGTGGAGTGCTGTAGAGATGGTTGTCCTTCTGGAATGTTCTCCCATATCAACAGAGGAACTCTGGAACTCTGTCAGAGTGACCATCGGGTTCTTGGTCACCTCCCTGACCAAGGCCCTTCTCCCCCGATTGCTCAGTTTGGCCGGGCGGCCAGCTCTAGGAAGAGTCTCGGAGCTCTACGGACAATTCCTTCAACCTCAAGGCTTGGTTTCTGCTCTGACATGCATTATTAACTGTGGTACCTTATATAGACAGGTGTGCCTTTTCCAAATCATGTCCAATCAATTGACTTTACCACAGGTCGACTCCAATCAAGTTGTAGAAACATCTCAAGGATGATCAATGGAAACAGGATGCACCTGAGCTCAATTTTGAGTCTCATAGCAAAGGGTCTGAATACTTATATAAATAAGGTATTTCTGTTTTTTATTTTTAATACATTTGCAAACTTTTCTAAAAACCTGTTTTTGCTTTGTCATTATGAGGATTTTTTATTTATTTAATCGCTTTTAGAATAAGGCTGTAACGTATCAAAATGTGTAAAAAGTCAAGGGGTCTGAATTCTTTCCGAATGCACTGTATATGTAAATATCTACCTCAATTACCTCGTACCCCTGCACATCGACTCGGTACTCTGCATTGTTGGAAAGGGCCCTTAAGTAAGCATTTCACTGTTATTCCACACCTGTTGTTTATGAAGCATCTCCTGAATAATATTTGATTTGATCAACGTTTGCACAGTAGCCTGTTGAATAATATCATTTTATATGCACAAAACGCATCATCCAAATGCAACGTCTGCCGTTGCTTACACACATTGACTTGAACAAATGTTTGTATATTTTAAACCCTCAAACACCAAATTAAGCCTACCTAATTTCAAAATATGCCATCATCACTGTCAATCGTGAATGATAATTCTTCTCGTTTTACGGGTGAAACGTCCAAGCCGCATCTGAATGCCAACCATAACGATTTGATCTCACTCAGTTTCATGAGAATATACATTTAGATCTTCTTGAGGGATGTGAGTAAATACTCTGAGTGGATTTCAGAGCAGAATATATTAACAAACTACAGATTAGCCTTCCTGTACTGTTTCCATTAGAGCAAATTTATCTTATGGTGTGCTGTTTAGTTTTGGCAGCATCATGAGAAAGGAAACTTGACCATTCAGCACAATCATCCTTAAATCTCATGAGAAAATACATGGTGTTTTTGGTCTTACAGTAATGTTATAGTATGATACTATATTCAGGCTGTTATGCAGAATACTAATTAATAATTCATTAAGTGATCTTGCGAGACATTGATTCGTCGCTCTGGTGCGCTCCAGCAGCACTACACCCCAGATTATACTCAGTTTTCCAAAATGACCACCAACCAGCTCCATAAATAATAATTGGTATATACAGCCCAATGATAGGCTAAAATGTTTGAGGGGGTCTGGAGCACACAATAAAATGGCCCAAGTATGCCATATACACGGAGTATATCAAACATTAGGAATACCTTCTTAATATTGCATTGCCCCCCCCCCATCCCCCTATTTTATTTAGTCTTTCCCATTCACCCTCTGAATGGTACACATACACAATCCATGCCTCAATTGTCTGAAGCCTTAAAAATCCTTCTTTAACATGTTTCCTCCCCTTCATCTTCATCACTGATTGAAGTTGATTTAACAAGTGACATCAACAAGGGATCATAGCTTTCACCTGGATTCACCTGGTCAGTCTGTCCTAATGTTTTGTTTACTGTGTATATGTATCCTTTAAATCTTTTTTTTGTAAAGTGATGAACATTTTCAGTATTTTACATTTAAACACTGTCAAATGGTTGTTCCTTAAAGTCTACCAATTACAATGATATAAAATATGATATTCTGTATTTTGTCAATTTCAAGAAATGTGACAAAAAAACCTTCCCTGTACTTAGAATGTTGAAAATGAAATCATGGACATGATTCCATTCAAATCAAATGTATTGGTCACATACACATGGTTAGCAGATGTTATTGCGAGTGTAGCAAAATGCTTGTGCTTCTAGTTCCGACAGTGCAGCAATATCTAGCAAGTAATATCTAACAGTTCTACAACAAAAACCTAATGCACACTAATCTAAGTAAAGAAATGGAATAAGAACATATAAATATATGTCATTTTCATTATCAGAGTGGGATAGTCTAAGATGCAATAGATAGTATAGAATACAGTACAGTGAGGGAAAAAAGTATTTAGTCAGCCACCAATTGTGCAAGTTCTCCCACTTAAATAGATGAGAGAGGCCTGTAATTTTCATCATAGGTACACGTCAACTATGACAGACAAAATGAGAAAAAGAAATCCAGAAAATCACATTGTAGGATTTTTAATGAATTTATTTGCAAATTATGGTGGAAAATAAGTATTTGGTCAATAACAAAAGTTTCTCAATACTTTGTTATATACCCTTTGTTGGCAATGACACAGGTCAAATGTTTTCTGTAAGTCTTCACAAGGTTTTCACACACTGTTGCTGGTATTTTGGCCCATTCCTCCATGCAGATCTCCTCTAGAGCAGGTAGCTTAGTGGTTAAGAGCGTTGTGCCAGTAACCGAAAGGTTGCTTGTTCTAATCCCCAAGCCTACTAGGTGAAAAATCTGTCGATGTGCCCTTGAGCAAGGCACTTAACCCTAATTGCTCCTGTAAGTCGCTCTGGATAAGAACGTTTGCTAAATGACGTAAATGTTTTGGGGCTGTCGCTGGGCAACACAGACTTTCAACTCCCCCCAAAGATTTTCTATGGGGTTGAGATCTGGAGACTGGTTAGGCCACTCCAGGACCTTGAAATGCTTCTTACGAAGCTACTCCTTCGTTGCCCGGGCGGTGTGTTTGGGATCATTGTCATGCTGAAAGACCCAGCCACGTTTCATCTTCAATGCCCTTGCTGATGGAAGGAGGTTTTCACTCAAAATCTCATGATACATGGCCCCATTCATTCTTTCCTTTACACGGATCAGTCGTCCTGGTCCCTTTGCAGAAAAACAGCCCCAAAGCATGATGTTTCCACCCTCATGCTTCACAGTAGGTATGGTGTTCTTTGGATGCAACTCAGCATTCCTTGTCCTCCAAACACGACGAGTTGAGCTTTTACCAAAAAGTTATATTTTGGTTTCATCTGACCATATGACATTCTCCCAATCCTCTTCTTGATCATCCAAATGCACTCTAGCAAACTTCAGACGGGCCTGGACATGTACTGGCTTAAGCAGGGGGACACGTCTGGCACTGCAGGATTTGAGTCCCTGGCGGCGTAGTGTGTTACTGATGGTAGGCTTTGTTACTTTGGTCCCAGCTCTCTGCAGGTCATTCACTAGGTCCCCCGTGTGGTTCTGGGATTTTTGCTCACTGTTCTTGTGATCATTTTGACCCCACGGGGTGAGATCTTGCGTGGAGCCCCAGATCGAGGGAGATTATCAGTGGTCTTGTATGTCTTCCATTTCCTAATAATTGCTCCCACAGTTGATTTCTTCAAACCAAGCTGCTTACCTATTGCAGATTCAGTCTTCCCAGCCTGGTGCAGGTCTACAATTTTGTTTCTGGTGTCCTTTGACAGCTCTTTGGTCTTGGCCATAGTGGAGTTTGGAGTGTGACTGTTTGAGGTTGTGGACAGGTGTCTTTTATACTGATAACAAGTTCAAACAGGTGTCATTAATACAGGTAACGAGTGGAGGACAGAGGAGCCTCTTAAAGAAGAAGTTACAGGTCTGTGAGAGCCAGAAATCTTGCTTGTTTGTAGGTGACCAAATACCTATTTTCCACCATAATATGCAAATAAATTCATTAAAGATCCTACAATGTGATTTTCAGGATTTTTTTTCCTCAATTTGTCTGTCATAGTTGGCGTGTACCTATGATGAAAATTACAGGCCTCTCTCATCTTTTTAAGTGGGAGAACTTGCACAATTGGTGGCTGACTAAATACTTTTTTTCCCCACTGGACATATGAGATGGGTAATGCAAGATATGTAAACATTAAAGTGGCATTATTAAAGTGACAAGTGTTCCATTTATTAAAGTGGCCAGTGATTTTCAAGTCTGTATGTAGGCAGCAGCCTCTCTGTGCTAGTGATGGCTGTTTAACAGTCTGATGGCCTTGAGATAGTCGGGTGGTAGTTGTCCTTGATTATCTGTGACATTGGATGCTGTAGGTGTCCTGGAGGGCAGGTAGTTTGCCCCCGGTGATGTGTTGTGCAGACGGCACCACCCTCTGGAGAGCCCTGTGGTTGTAGGCTGTGCAGTTGCCGTACCAGGCGGTGATACAGCCCGACAGGATGCTCTCAATTGTGCATCTGTAAAAGTTTGTGAGGATTTTAGGTGACAGGCCAAATTTCTTCAGCCTCCTGAGGTTGAAGAGACGCTGTTGCGCCTTCTTTACCACACTGTGTGTGTGGGTGGACCATTTCAGTTTGTCAGTGATGTGTATGCCAAGAAACATGAAGCTTTCCACCTTCTCCACTGCTGTCCCGTCGATGTGGATAGGGGGATACTCCCTCTGCTGTTTCCTGAAGTCCACGATCATCTCCTTTGTTTTTTTTACGTTGAGTGAGAGGTTATTTTCCTGACACCACACTCCGAGAGCCCTCACCTCCTCCCTGTAGGCTGTCTCATCGTTGTTGGTCATCAAGCCTACTACTGTTGTGTTGTCTGCAAACCTGATGATTGAGTTGGAAGCGTGCATGGCTAC
This sequence comes from Coregonus lavaretus, assembly GCF_964263955.1. NCBI lineage: Eukaryota > Metazoa > Chordata > Actinopteri > Salmoniformes > Salmonidae > Coregonus > Coregonus lavaretus. The sequence continues at coordinate 29,741,720 of NC_139991.1, forward strand.
GCAGTCATGGGTGAACAGGGAGTACAGGAGGGGGCTGAGCATACACCCATGTGGGGCCCCAGTGTTGAGGATCAGCGAAGTGGAGATGTTGTTTCCTACCTTCACCACCTGGGGGCAGCCCGTCAGGAAGTCCAGGACCCAATTGCACAGGGCGGGGTTGAGACCCAGGGCCTCAAGCTTGATGATGTGCTTGGAGGGTACTATGGTGTTGAATGCTGAGCTATAGTCAATGAACAGCATTCTTGCATAGGTATTCCTCTTGTCCAGATGGGATAGGGCAGTGTGCAGTGTGATGGCGATTGCATCGTCTGTGGACCTATTGGGGCGGTATGGAAATTGAAGTGAGTCTAGGGTGACAGGTAAGGTGGAGGTGATATGATCCTTGACTAGTCTCTCAAAGCACTTCATGATGACAGAGGTGAGTGCTACGGGGCGATAGTCATTTAGTTCAGTTACCTTTGCTTTCTTGGGTACAGGAACAATGGTGGCCATCTTGAAGCAAGTGGGGACGGCAGACTGGGATAGGGAGAGATTGTATATGTCCGTAAACACACCAGCCAGCTGGTCTGCGCATGCTCTGAGGACGCGGCTAGGAATGCCGTCACACCCCTTTGCTATGACATTCCAATAAAACTCTGCTTTTTTAAATGGGGTGTATGGGACATGATACTAAGGCTACCATTTACTTATTATGCAATCAATGTTTTGGTACATGTTATACTGTATATCATTCTAATCTACAGATTTCACACATTTTCTGCATAAAGTTTAAAGGACATACTTGGGTCATTTTATTGTGTTCTCCACAGTACCTCAAACATTTTAAGCCACCATTGGGCTGTACCAATTATTTATGGAGATATATCCATGTGAATCAAGATAGAACCAACGTAGCTGGTTGGTGGTCATTTTGGAAAACTGGTCTTTTAGAGTATAATAGGTTATTAAATCTGCAATGGCACTATAGATAGACATCTTTATGTAGTAGTTTACTCACTTTGTGTAAAGACTGAAATGTCTCATCATAATTGGTTACCTGTCTTTCTGCTGGACATAATACATTCCTATGGGATTTTACCTAAAGTTTTCTGTCACATTTCTTAAAATTTAGAAAAAACAGAATATTATATATCATTGCAATCAGTAGACTTCAGGGAACATCCAGATACTTTTTTAGTGTTTAAATGTAATCTATTAGCACTAGGCATGAAAACATTTACAAAAACAGTAAGTTGGCACACGTTTCCACCACTTTTCTACTACAATGTTAAAGGATACATATAGAGTGCCTTCAGAAAGTATTCATACTGCTTAACATAGCCCAAATATTGTTGTGTGAATTCAAAATGGATTAAATTGATGTTTTTCTCTCACCCATCTACACACAATACCCCATAATGACAAAGCGAAAACATGTTTTTAAATTTTTTGGCTGATTATCAGTGGTCTTGTATGTCTTCCATTTCCTAATAATTGCTCCCACAGTTGATTTCTTCAAACCAAGCTGCTTACCTATTGCAGATTCAGTCTTCCCAGCCTGGTGCAGGTCTACAATTTTGTTTCTGGTGTCCTTTGTCAGCTCTTTGGTCTTGGCCATAGTGGAGTTTGGAGTGTGACTGTTTGAGGTTGTGGACAGGTGTCTTTTATACTGATAACAAGTTCAAACAGATGCCATTAATACAGGTAACGAGTGGAGGACAGAGGAGCCTCTTAAAGAAGAAGTTACAGGTCTGTGAGAGCCAGAAATCTTGCTTGTTTGTAGGTGACCAAATACTTATTTTCCACCATAATTTGCAAATAAATTCATTAAAAATCCTACAATGTGATTTTCTGGAAAAACATTTCTCATTTTGTCTGTCATAGTTGACTTGTACCTATGATGAAAATTACAGGCCTCTCTCATCTTTTTAAGTGGGAGAACTTGCACAATTGGTGGCTGACTAAATACTTTTTTTCCCCACTGTATCTGTGTTATTATTTGTTGTTATTTGTTATTAGTCCCATCCTTCAACTCTATTCAATACCTCCCATCTATCTCTTAACACCTTCCATATAGGATTTCTATTTGCCATATATATTTCAACCATACTGTGATGTTTTACAAAAGTTCTGAACCCTTCTATTCTCATTGCTTCTACAGATTGTGAATTAAAAATAAACATTTTTGCTAAAAGTATTATTATATTATTGATTGATTGACTATGACTTTTCAGATCACCCAGTAATGCTATCTGCAAGGTTAGCTCCAGGTAAATATTACAATCCTTTAGCCATTCCTGGACCTGTGTCCAAAAACAAGTTACAAATGGACAGAACCAAAACAAATGATCTAATGATTCTGTCTCTTCACAGCAAAATCTGCAGAGCTGGGAAAATTGTATCCCCCATATAAATAACATTCTATTGGTAGCAAGAATGTTATATAATAATTTAAATTGAAAGATTCTAATTTTTGAATCCGGTGTCGTTTTGCGTGTCAGTTCATAAACACTATGCCATGGGATCGGTACGTCAAAGATCTCTTCCCAACTATTTTGCAATCTATATGGGACGGCTGTCAATCCTTTGGTCCTTAAGTGAAACTGATATACTTTTTTATTTATCACGGTTTTCCTTAACCAATTATGTTCTTTAATGCAAGGCCGACAGACAAGTTCCTTACTTTCTCCCCCTTCCACTTTCCTCTTCCACTTTTGCGGTAAGGCTGCAATTATTTGGTTGTAATTTTGGGTAGAGCTGTCACGATCGTCAAAAGGCGCAGCGTGATAGGCAACTTTAATGGAGTACTTAATACAATGCAACAAAACAACAAAACGATTCGTGAAGTCTACGGTCAATAACACAAACCTACACAGAACAAGATCCCACAAAACACAACTGCCCAAACGGCTGCCTAAGTATGGTACCCAATCAGAGACAACAAGCAACAGCTGATTCACGTTGCCTCTGATTGAGAACCACCCCGGCCAACATAGAAACACATGAACTAGACACTGAAACATAGAACACAAAACAATGACTCTACACACCCTGGCTCAACATATGAGAGTCCCCAGAGCCAGGGCGTGACAGTACCCCCCCCCAAAGGCGCGGACTGCGACCGCACCAACATAAACCCAACAGGGGAGGGGCCGGGTGGGCATTCCTCCTCGGAGGCGGATCCGGCTCCGGGCGTGACCACCACCCTCTAACAACCCCCCCGTAGCGCCCCTGGCCTGGTCTGGCCCCGCTGGCTGGAGCTGGACTGGACATCGGTGGAGCGGATTGCTTAGGCTCCGGTGTGGGGTACCTGACCAGGCACCGGTGAAACGGGCACGGGCTGTGCCGGACTGACGACGCGCACCACAGGCTTGGTGCGGGGAGCAGGGACGGGCCGGACCGGGCTGACGACGCGCACCATTGGCTTGGTGCGGGGAGCAGGGACGGGCCGAACCGGGCTGACGAAGCGCACCATTGGCTTGGTGCGGGGAGCAGGAATGGGCCGGACCGGGCTGACGAAGCGCACCACTGGCTTGGTGCCGGAAGCAGGAACGGGCCGGACCGGGCTGACGAAGCGCACCACTGGCTTGGTGCGAGGAGCAGGAACGGGCCGGACCGGGCTGACGACGCGCACCATTTGCTTGGTGCGGGGAGCAGGAACAGGCCGGGCTGGGCTGGCGACGCGCACCATTGGCTTGGTGCGAGGGGCAGGAACAGGTCGGGCCGGGCTGACGACGCGCACCATTGGCTTGGTGTGAGGGGCAGGAACAGGCCGGGCCGGGCTGGCGACGCGCACCATTGGCTTGGTGCGAGGGGCAGGAACAGGCCGGGCCGGGCTGACGACGCGCACCATTGGCTTGGTGCGAGGGGCAGGAACAGGCCGGGCCGGGCTGGCGACGTGCATCACAGGCTTGGTGCGAGGGACAGGAACAGGCCGGACCGCACTGGGAACACACACCACTGGCCTTATACGGGGATGAGGAACGGGCCGGACCGGACTGGTAACACACTTCAGTACCTCTCGCCGTGCCTCTACACTTTCCTTCCCTCTAATGACCAATGGCCCCCGTAACCTGGTGGCCTTCTCTCCATGTCCACAAACTCGCCCTTTATCTGCCTCCAGCAGCCCCGTCGTTCATGCCATGTGCCCCCCCCCCTAAAAATGTCTTGGGGGTGCCTCTCGCCTGTCCGACGACGACCCGGTTGGCGACGCTTCTCCTCTCCTGCCTGGGTCTCCCCTTTCATCGCCCTCCGGTAACGGATGGCCTCCTACTCCGTAATCTGCCCCCAACCGAGGAGGACATCCACTAATGTTACCTCCTGCGTGTGCTCCTGGACACGCTGCTTGGTCCAGTATTGGTGGGATCTTCTGTCACGATCGTCAAAAGGAGTGGACCAAGGCGCAGCGTGATAGGCGTACATCTTTAATGGAGTACTTAATACAATGCAACAAAACAACAAAACGATACGTGAAGTCTACGGTCAATAACACAAACCTACACAGAACAAGATCCCACAAAACACAACTGCCCAAACGGCTGCCTAAGTATGGTTCCCAATCAGAGACAACAAGCAACAGCTGATTCACGTTGCCTCTGATTGAGAACCACACCGGCCAACATAGAAACACATGAACTAGACACTGAAACATAGAACACAAAACAATGACTCTACACTCTTTGAGCCATGTAAATATTGTTCTTCTTTTGTTATTATTAGCTAAGCCATTACAATTATAACTGGCTATACTTATTTCACCATACACCATAATGAGATACAAGTTTCAAGTCTATTTATCATTATATATGTTTGTAAATCTACCAATAAAAAATAGCGTAATGATTGAGTGTCCATATAGCTGTACCGTGATATTTGCATTGCTACGGAGTAACCCTTCAATTGTTCTCCACTAATTCCCCCGCTAAAGCCCCTCCCCATCCCAAGTTGAGCCGTCATCCCAGTGATCAGCATCCCACCCACGTCCCTCCGGATCCCTAAGGCCCCGAGAGGCCAGGACCCATCCATCGAAAACAGCACACAGTGCCACCCACAAAACAGAAGCAGATTAACCGCCAAAAGCATTTCCAATGCTTTCACCTCTATATATATATATATATATCTATATAACTATTTTTTTTAATTATTCATATCCTATTTTCCATCATTATCAATTAATATGCGTAATAATGTCGGCAGTTCACGCGTAGGATTCTAACATATAACCCGGATTGCCATTGTTTTACATTTAATTCATTGACAAGCAATTATTATCCTAGCAAATAATTCCCGTGGTCCATCCCATACCCCCCCTCCCCCCCAACATCCCCACCCCCCCACAACAGATGCCAGACAAGCACACACGCACATACTCACATACTCCAACACACTCAACCCCCCTCCTCCACAATCCACCATAAAATCAGATACTCAACGGCTGTTATATCCCAGAGCCCAACTCGAGAAATAACTTGATTTACGAGTGCACATACAGTTAAAGCTGATTGAGAAAGCATGCAGATTGAGCAGAAATTGATAACAACGTGAGATTTGATTAATCTACTTAATCTATGTCAAGTCCTAGGTGATGGAGATTAGATCCACCCTCTTCACCTGAGACACAAACACTCTGATCCCCTGTTGTAACCATTTTCCCAAGCATCTCCATGCGGTCAGACCTTTGATTATTTTGTGCCACCTGGGCCACAATGATAAACCCCCTCTCTGATTGTCAGAGTGTGACCCCCTCCCCATGGGTTACTGCAGCCAGTGTTGCCAGCACTGCCACTACCTGGGTGGGCGTACCCCACCGGAATCCCCACCGGCTAGGTAAAAGGTCGTCAAGGTTCTCATTAGCAGCTTTGAGAATTTCCTTGTATATTATGCTCTCCCATCAGGGGGCTCTGGCTTTGTAGGACCAACCCTGCCAGGCAGGCTCAGAATCTTGAGGGGGCGGTGCTGCTCAAGTAGGTCTCTGACCGCATTTATTTCTCTGTTTAGGCTGCATATTCACAGCAGGTCCATAAAAGAGATGGGAACTTCTCTTTGGTGTATGGGTCGCTCAGGTGGGTGTCCAGGTTATAGGGTTAGGGATCTTTCCATCATGATAGGACAATGAAAAATTAGATTAGATGTATACTATATAAAAAAATGTATATCCCTCATCTACACAAAATTGAAAGCTCTCTCTCACTACCCCTGCTCATAGACCCCCGGTCGGCTCTGGGATATGCAACCATTTCCCCTCTCACTCACTTAACGCCGCACCTTTTCAAACACAAAAATGCATACCACATGGTTGACTGCGGAAGAAATGGGCAGAGCGTGCAAACGCACCCGCATCCACATCTGCCGCAAGGGGGAAAGGACGCCAGAGAGAACACAGGCCCAACCCCAACAACCATCCGCCAAAACAACAACCTCCCGCCAAAAAAGCCATGTTCTAATTATTTGTATTTAAAGATGTATTATTCTGCTTGTTAAATCGTTTTATCCTTTTATAAAATACTATACTTACTATAAATGTTATTTAATATTACAATCCCTATCATTGCTAGTATCAGGTGCTCCAATATTTGACTCCTCTATTACAACTTTTAGAATAGCCATGGAGTAGTCTTTGTGTATCTGAACATTTGGTTGTCAATATATAATTTATCCACCACGAGTGCAACACGTTTCCCTTTTAATCTGTTTTCCTTGAAGATTGGATACAGAACTTTGCGCCTTTCTACAATCTCCCTCGGGAACTGATCATTCATGCCTATTTTCGTGCCAGCAAGACTTTTTCCTAGGTTTTTCACATTCATATTTCTGTCCTCTTTTTCCGAAACGATGTACATGTTCGAGTTGGATTTTATCGACAGCCTCGAGTGGGATTTGTAGCGCTGTATGCAGGAAGTCCTTCATAATATTCTCTGTTATTTCTCCCTCCTTTTCCTGAATAACCGTAAGTACTAGATTTTCACTCATCGATCTAGTTTGGATGTCTAGTAAGGCTTCTCTCAGAAGGTTGTTCTCCTTTTTTAGTTCCCTAACGTCCGTTTCCATTTTAGAGACTGTCACTTTTAATTCTTTGGTTTCTTTCTCCATTACCAAAGCTTTTTCGTCACTCATTTGAAGACTCGCTTTCAACTCTTTTACGTCTTTACTGACCAATTCTAGTATGCCCAATTTGTCATTTATCGACTTCAACAGGTCGCTTTCCACACTTACCATACCCAGTGGTGAAAAGCATATATCATCTGTATCAGTCGATGAGTCGCGTTTCCTTTTGGGGATCGGCTCTCCACGCTTGTCTTCAGTCATGTTTGGGTGTTGCGTGTTGTTGTAATATTTGTCGATATATTTCTCTAGCCTTATGATCTGTTTTGTGTTATTATCCAGATTGAATTATATTAACTGCGAATATATGAAATGCTAATATTTAGTCTAACTTACTGATTTTGAATATTATGTTTTTATCTTGAGGTGTTTTGTACCGATTTCTATTCAATACGCCATCTTGTCTACGCGTGCCCTGCCACGATGGGAGAACTTTCCAGAAGGACAACCATCTCTCAGTGATTCTTGGTAGTTTTAAACAAATCTACTTTGAAACAAAAGTATACACTTCACACACATGGTTATGGGCTTAAAGAAAAAGACACCTGTACCATGTCAGATATAGAGTTGGAATGTATTCCATTTTTAGTTTGCATTCCAATATTACACTTTCTATACATCACAGAAGACTGAAATACAACAAAACTGTCGTAAAAAATATATTTATTAATTATGAAAACTATTAATAACATTCCACCCATGAGGCCAAAGAGGGTGCTTTTGTTCATTGACTGCAGGAAAGGGTTGTTTCAAATTATTATCATCTGGTGAGTGGAACTGTGTTTTTTGTAATAATAATAATAATAATAATAATAATGTATTATTTTTTGTTTTTGCTCAATCTGATTGGCTGGGCCTGGTAGGGCCTGGCTCCCAGTGGGTGGGCCTGTGTCCACCCAGGCCCACTCATGCCTACGCAACTGATGCAAACAGCACATAATGACTGAATTGCACATCACAAATAGCCTACTAACCAAGACTTCGGACCAAACTTTTTCAATACCTGGTTTGAATTCCCATTGTTGCCTTAGTTAGCATTTCTTGGTAGATATCATACGTTGAAATGTCTTTCCTACCTACCGGCTACCGATTACATTCTTCTGTGAGCTGCTCCATGCCAAAACCAGTTGAGAGCTGCGCGCTCTTGCTGCTGCAGATGATATTCCGCTGAAACTAGGTTATGTGTGCGGCGCGCATGTGAATATATTTCACATGCTTTGCGATTGAGTAGGCTACTTTGTGCATGATTTCAGGATTGTACTACATAATTGGTAAATCGTATACCTCCACTACACTACTTTGATACGCATCAGTGGGGATTAAGAAATGAGTATATGCAATGCCCACTGGAAGAAAAGTGGGTATATGGAGTATACCTGCATATAGCCTCCACTACACCACCTCCACTACACCACTGGCCCTACATGAGTGCGCTGGTATTACCGTTGCTGTCCTTTCAGCATCACGAACCTGTCACACACTAAAGGTCCGCCACTGCACAAACATGTCTATAATAGATACAAAGACTGTTAAGTTATTCATGTTTCAAGAAAGGAGTGTATATATTTGGCCTGGCGAAGCGGTTGTATGCACTTATTGAATGGAAGCTGATAATTATGAGTTTTTTACTCCGCTGGTCTCGGCTGGTCTTGGGAAGAAATTATGAGTCTTCAATATTCGAGACCAAGTCAAGACCGAGTACAAATGTATCCGACACTGAGACAAGACCGAGACACTCAAAATATGGTCTCGAGACCGAGACCGGTCTCGAGTACTACAACACTGATTAGTGTACCAAGTTTGATACTTGTATCATAAAATGGAACAATTATTTCACCTATCCGCTGGACTATTGATAATGGTGAGAGGTTAGCATGTTTTGGGGGTATGATCTTTTGTGCATCTGTAACTTTCTCACTCATCATTATTCACGATTAATTCATGATTATCCGTAATCTTGGTAGCATCCACATGAATGTAGAAGTGTTCAGAAACATATTCTATACTTTATAATAAAAGTGATTCCAAAATGACACAATACATTATTTACCATACATTTCTATTGGGCACAACATAATCCGAAACAAAACCAAAACAAACTGCAAATGCATCCAACAAGTTTGTATGGTCACAAGCTTGATGTAGTCATTACGTGCTAGAAATATGGGACCAAATACTAAACTTTTGACTAAATGTAATACACAATAACTGAATTTGTCCAAATACATATGACACCTTCAAATGGTGGGACTAGATACATAAAGTGCTTTCATTTCTAAACGGTAAAACATGTGTATGAAAATACCCTCAAATAAAAGGTAACATTCTGTACTGTCGCCTCATAAAACATTTGATCTCAAATCCAAAATGCTGCAGTATAGAGCCATATTAAAGGTGCTACAACCAGAATTTCTCTGACTTTGTTCTGTGTGGAAGCTAGGTGAATTGCAACAGCACTATGCTGCATTCAATAACACATTTTGTTCCACCAGCTTCAAACGGCTGTAAAAATTATATTTTTTGTTATTGGAAATATATTTCACAGCGATTTAGATGGTACAATGATTCCCTACACTATTCAGTGCCCTATTTTCTCACATAAACTGAAATTGAGCGAACAATGTAGAATTTGAGCAACCAGGAAAATACAAAAGTATTTCTATATTGGCCACTTGAGCTGATTTCCACTAGATAACACAGCCACAAAGTCAAAACAGCTTTCCCATTTTGACAACAGATGCCGCTCTGGCGGGAGAAAACAATAGGTGAATATCACAGACAATCACAACACTGTGAAACACTGTAAAACACTATCATTTCACTATTACTGCAGATAGATTATGGACATTTTCTGAAATTACAATGTACTTTTAAGTTTTAGCTTCACTGTCCAAATAAATACGTATGGGGAGTGTACATACAAAAAATACAAACATATTGCACATATTATTCTCCTTTTGTTGATAAGAATTACTCTAAAATGCTGACTATAGCCGAAATACGCCAGGGCCTCTGTTATATGATGGTAGCCTGGTTCCAGATCTGTTTGTGCTGTCTCGCCAAATCCTATGGTCATTGTCACATGACAATGACCTTAGGAGTTGGCAAGACAGCACAAACAGGTCTGGAACTGGGCTAATGTGATGGTGCTCTGTGTGTGTGTGTAACCAGGTGACCTGCGGTTCTATCCAGTGGCGTGGAACCCCTCCAGTTGCGGGACAGGGGAACACAACAGGTTCCCTACCCTCTGTAACTCTGTTATTTTCTCTCCCAGCGTTGCTAGTGTGTTTAGATTTTCCTTCGAAGAGAATCTGGAAGCGTTTCGCCAGCTCAGTTCGCTGGGAACTATCAGAACGATTCCTTTTTAAACTATTTTGATATTAACTCTGTGGAGAATTGGCCTGCGCCTGAGAACACTGCTCCTTTGGGCCTGGGGGCTGGCCGAGCTGCTAGAAGAAAAAACACAGAGAAACAGGACGAGAGGACAGGATATTGGGACAGGCCCACTGCTCCAGTCCACAGGCCTGCAGCTAGAGGCCAGGACTATGTCATATGACCCTGAGATCAGGGCATCGCAAGGCACATTTACCCTTTTCACACTACTGAGCCGAGTTGGGCCAAGCGGAGCTGTAGCCTACTGCACTTACCAGAGAATCATTGAATGACCCCCTTTACACCAGTGTTCCGACCCGAACCATACTGTGCTGCCTGGGTTATTTTTCCTTTCACGTGGTTGTACTTTCCAGCGCGGTTTCAGCAACTACCAACACCTTCCAACAGGACAATGACCCTAAGCACACAGCCAAGACAATGCATTAGTGGCTTCGGGACAAGTCTCTGAATGTCCTTGAGTGGCCAAGCCAGAGCCCAGACTTCAACCCGATCGAACATCTCTGGAGATACCTGAAAATAGCTGTGCAGTGACGCTCCCCATCCAACCTGACAGAGCTTGAGAGGATATGCAGAGAAGAATGGGAGAAACTCCCCAAATTCAGGTGTGCCAAGCTTGTAGCGTCATACCCAAGAGACTCGAGGCTGTAATCGCTGTCAAAGGTGCTTCAACAAAGTACTGAGTAAAGGGTCTGAATATTTATGTATGTGATATTTCAGTTTTAAATTGTTTATAAATCTTGGAAATCTGTTCCCACAATAGAGAGATAGGGTCCTAGGGGGTAACTAGCCCCCCCTAAGAACAATGTCTAATTGCTGACACAAAAAAGCAAGGTATGGAAAGAAATTGGTATGTGGATGAAGGTCATGCTTAGGCAAATAAATTATAAAGGGAAATAAATGGCTACAGTTTACACTTTTTTTAGGTATTTCATGGAATGTTGTTTTTAGAAAAGGGGCGTTGCCCCCAATACACATATTACTCATTTACTCAAAAATTATCATTTTTTTTCTCTCTAAACAAGTGGAGTATTTATCTTAAGGCTTTCCTACTTGTATATAATATATATATATATATATATATAGATCTAACCTCATTGGAATATATCTACAACTTTTTCAAATTTAAAAAACAATTGATCAACTTACCATAAAATCGTTTTGTTGAAATATCTCCAAAAGTTGTGACGACACCGAGGACATTTTTGGTTGCGCAAGAGCAGTGGCAGCCAGGGTAAGTGTTGTGTAAATAATTTGGTGATATCTTGTGGTCTTAATGTGAATTACAGGGAGGAGGGGGGGGGGCAGTTACCCCAGGGGGCTAGTTACCCCCTAGTACCCTATGTGATTGTATACAAATGTAAGCAAGGTTTGAAATTATTATGTTTTAGTCAAATACACTGCTCAAACAACACAATGTAACTCCAAGTCAATCACACTTCTGTGAAATCAAACTGTCCACTTAGGAAGCAACACTGATTGACAATAAATGTCACATGCTGTTGTGCAAATGGAATAGACAGCAGGTGGAAATTATAGGCAATAAAGGAGTGGTTCTGCAGGTGGTGACCACAGACCACTTCTCAGTTCCTATGCTTCCTGGCTGATGTTTTGGTAACTTTTGTCCAGAGCATGGAGGCGCTACCAGGAGACAGGCCAGTACATCAGGAGACGTGGAGGAGGCCGTAGGAGGGCAACAACCCAGCAGCAGGACCGCTACCTCCGCCTTTGTGCAAGGAGGAAAGGAGGAGCACTGCCAGAGCCCTGCAAAATGACCTCCAGCAGGCCACAAATGTGCATGTGTCTGCTCAAACGGTCAGAAACAGACTCCATGAGGGTGGTATGAGGGCCCGACGTCCACAGGTGAGGGTTGTGCTTACAGCCCAACACCGTGCAGGACGTTTTTCATTTGCCAGAGAACACCAAGATTGGCAAATTCGCCACTGGCGCCCTGTGCTCTTCACAGATGAAAGCAGGTTCACACTGAGCACATGTGACAGACGTGACAGAGTCTGGAGACGCCGTGGAGAACGTTCTGCTGCCTGCAACATCCTCCAGCATGACCGGTTTGGCGGTGGGTCAGTCATGGTGTGGGGTGGCATTTCTTTGGGGGGCCGCACAGCCCTCCATGTGCTCGCCAGAGGTAGCCTGACTGCCATTAGGTACCGAGATGAGATCCTCAGACCCCTTGTGAGACCATATGCTGGTGCGGTTGGCCCTGGGTTCCTCCTAATGCAAGACAATGCTAGACCTCATGTGGCTGGAGTGTGTCAGCAGTTCCTGCAAGAGGAAGGCATTGATGCTATGGACTGGCCCGCCTGTTCCCCAGACCTGAATCCAATTGAGCACATCTGGGACATCATGTCTCGCTCCATCCACCAACGCCACGTTGCACCACAGACTGTCCAGGAGTTGGACAGGAACATGCCCAGGCGTTGTAGGGAGGTCATACAGGCACGTGGAGGCCACACACACTACTGAGCCTCATTTTGACTTATTTTAAGGACATTACATCAATGTTGGATCAGCCTGTAGTGTGGTTTTCCACTTACATTTTTAGTGTGACTCCAAATCCAGACCTCCATAGGTTGATACATTTGATTTCCATTGATAATTTTTGTGTGATTTTGTTGTCAGCACATTCAACTATGTAAAGAAAAAAGTATTTAATAAGACTATTTCATTCATTCAGATCTAGGATGTGTTATTTTAGTGTTCCCTTAATATTTTTTTGCAGTGTATATCTGTTTGGGCTTCTTGCGGTTAATTTACAGTCTACAAATTATTTGTAATTCTGTTCCGGCCCCCTGAACATCCACTCAAGAAAATAAATAAATCGGCCTGCAGTTGAATCTAGTTCATGATACCTGCCCTAGAGAAACAAGCGAGTGCAGTTTCGTTAGTGTCATGGTTGCACTATTACTACAGCGAAAACAGCTTCCTTCCAGCCCAACCAGGTCAAAAGATCTGAGCCATATTCCGGCGCAACATTTGTATGTTCCTATAGTGGATCGGCGAGACAGCATTTTACAATCATAAACTATGCCGTGGGCCGTTCTGAAACTACTCGCACTTCGTTAACCATTTTTACACTTTATTCAGTCATATTACCTAATTGGATAGCTAGCTAACACCTTGTAACTTTACCAGTATATCCAAACATTTGGGGGCACAGAAGGAAAAGAAAAGGGATAGCTTCAGGAGATCAATGATCATAGCAATGAGTGAATGACTGATCACTTGCATGTCATTACAAATCTGATGTTTTTAAGGAGATAGTGTACAATTTTCAATGTAATTTCAATAGGAAAATAGTGCTTTTACACAATGTAGAAACCTAATATTCCATAAATGACTTTGTAATTTCAATGACAAGTATTCGTATCAACATTTTACCTTTTATAATAAAGTTATGTATTTACATTGTTACACATTAGTTTCTAGGGCACACCATGTGCTTCAAAAGTAGCTAGAATTCTTAGGCCGCGTTTAGACAGGCAGCCCAATTCTGATCTTTTTTCCACTATTTGTTCTTGACCAACCACATCAGATTGTTTCACATCTTTTCAGCGCTGATCTGATTGGTGAAGAAAAAAAAAGTGGAAGAAAAGGTCAGAATTGGGCTGCCTGTCTAAACGCAGCCATATAGGCTGTATCTCAATCAATACAAAATATATAATTCTGGTGCTCCTAACTTTTTAAAGAAATGATTATTGAGAGTTCTTCACCTAAAAACGAAGAAGGTTTAACAGAGCAAATTACCACCCATATCATCAATTATGTTATTTAGGCCTATATAGCATTTGCAATGTCATCAACATTTATTGTTTAAATTCAACCCAGGATTCAACTAGAAATAGACAATACAGAAGCCTAGGGTTTCAAGCTCTGGGTGATTTCAAATGTAATGATATTGAATTGTTTGGTTGCCAATGGAACAAATATCAACATTTGAAAGAGATTTATCTTCTGTTTAGATAGTTCCATCTGTGCTACTGACTTAGTCTGGCTTTAATTCCAGTTTGTCTACAAATTAATAATTGATATGTTGGATTCACTTCTCCATCTCAAACAAAAATCAAAGTTAAAGAATAGGACTAAATCAAATCAAACTTTATTTAAAGTGCATTTAAAATTTGATTTAGACCTATTCTTTAACTTAGATTTTTGGTTGAGATGGAGATGTGAATTCAACATATAAATTATTAATTTGTAGACTAACTGGAATTAAAGCCAGACTAAAGGCTGGATTCAATCCGTATTGCGGATAAGGTAAAGGTAATTTCCGATTGAGCCTATGCAGCGTTTACCTTGAATATAGTCTCAGCGAACGTGGAAACATTGCCTTTAAATTTAAATTGAGCTACAGTACTTGCGATACAGATTGAATCCAGCCCTAAGTCAGTGGCACAGATGGAACTATCCAAGCAGAAGATCTCCTTCAAATGTTGATATTTGGTTGACAACCAAAACACAATTATAATACAGTTTTGTATTGCAATAAATTGTGTATGTTACAAACTAATGTAATATTTGTTACAGGCTTCGGTTCTTCCATTTATGTTTTGAGGTTGGACTTTAGCTCGTTAGCACATAGGGCGTACTGATTGGTGTCACCTTGTCAGTCAGTATGTGTTACACTTGTGCTAGTTGCCATCTCGTTAGTGGGAAGGTGTTTCACCTGTGTTGGCCCAGGTGCTATTTAGGAGTGGCTGGCCCAGTGCTCCAGTGGAGCTTGAGAGATGTTGGGGACAGTTACACTTCATTGCAGCTGTGGTGCGATTTCAAGCTCAACCTATATAAGTTTGAAAGAAGCCTGAGTTTTGGTGTTTTCCCTGTCTGTTTTGCTCCATATAATTTTTTACTCTCTATCACAAGTTGTTGTGGGTTTTTCTTTTAGTTTGTCTTTTCGAAGGTAAACCTAGTGGGCATCCATGGTGGGTGTCTCTTAGAACCCCTTACTAGTGGCTTTGCCAACTTTCAGTGGGCACCCATGCCTTTCAGAACCCCTTTTGAACCCCTTTCTGTTTTGTTTGGTTTGGTTGTTAGGAGGCCTTCCTAATTGACCTGGCCCAGGTATCCTGGATGGATATAGATCTCATTCCGTCAGTAGAGGATGCCTGGTTGTTCCTTAAAAGTAATTTCCTCTCAATCTTAAATAAACATGCCCCATTCAAAAAATACAGAACTAAGAACCGATATAGCCCCTGGTTCTCCTCAGACTTGACTGCCCTTGACCAGCACAAAAACATCCTGTGGCGTACAGCATTAGCATCAAATAGCCCCCGCGATATGCAACTTTTCAGGGAAGTTAGGAACCAATATACACAAGCAGTCAGGAAAGCAAAGGCTAACTTTTTCAAACAGAAATTTGCATCCTGTAGCACTAACTCCAAAAAGTTTTGGGACACTGTAAAGTCCATGGAGAATAAGAGCACTTCCTCCCAGCTGCCCACTGCACTGAGGCTAGGAAACACTATCACCACCGATAAATCTACAATAATCGAGAATTTCAACAAGCATTTTGCTACAGCTGGCCATGCTTTCCATCTGGCTACCACTAACCCGGCCACCAACTCTGCACCCTCTGCTGCAACTTGCCCATGCCCCCCCCGCTTCTCCTTCACACAAATTCAGACAGCTGATGTTTTGAAAGCGCTGCAAAATCTGGACCCCTACAAATCAGCTGGGCTAGACAATCTGGACCCTTTCTTTCTAAAACTAGCCGCTGAAATTGTCGCTACCCCTATTACTAGTCTGTTTAACCTCTCTTTCATAACGTCTGAGATCCCCAGAGATTGGAAAGCTGCCGCGGTCATCCCCCTCTTCAAAGGGGGTGACACTCTAGATCCAAACTGCTACAGACCTATATCCATCCTGCCCTGCCTTTCGAAAGTATTCGAAAGCCAAGTTAACAAACAGATCATCGACCATTTCGAATACCACCGTACCTTCTCCGCTATGCAATCCGGTTTCCAAGCTGGTCACGGGTGCACTTCAGCCACGCTCAAGGTCCTAAACGATATTATAACCGCGATTGATAATAGACAGTACTGTGCAGCCGTCTTCATCGACCTGGCCAAGGCTTTCGACTCTGTCAACCACCGCATTCTTATTGGCAGACTAAATAGCCTTGGTTTCTCAAATGACTGCCTCGCCTGGTTCACCAACTACTTCTCAGATAGAGTTCAGTGTGTCAAATCGGAGGGCCTGTTGTCTGGACCTATGGCAGTCTCTATGGGGGTGCCACAGGGTTCAATTCTTGGGCCGACACTTTTCTCCGTGTATATCAATGATGTCGCTCTTGCTGCTGGTGACTCTCAGATCCACCTCTACGCAGACGACACCATTTTGTATACATCTGGCCCTTCATTGGACACTGTGTTAACAAACCTCCAAACGAGCTTCAATGCCATACAACAATCCTTCAGTAGCCTCCAACTGCTCTTAAACACTAGTAAAACTAAATGCATGCTTTTCAATCGAACGCTGCTGGCACCCGCCCACCCGACTAGAATCACCACTCTCGACGGGTCTGACCTAGAGTATGTGGACAACTACAAATACCTAGGTGTCTGGTTAGACTGTAAACTCAACTTCCAGACTCACATAAAGAATCTCCAATCCAAAGTTAAATCTAGAATCGGCTTCCTATTTCGCAATAAAGCCTCCTTCACTCATGCTGCCAAACATGCCCTCGTAAAACTGACTATCCTACCGATCCTTGACTTCGGCGATGTAATTTACAAAATAGCCTCCAACACTCTACTCAGCAAATTGGATGTAGTCTATCACAGTGCCATCCGTTTTGTCTCCAAAGCCCCATACACTACCCACCACTGTGACCTGTACGCTCTTGTTGGCTGGTCCTCACTACATGTTCGTCGTCAAACCCACTGGCTCCAGGCCATCTATAAATCACTGCTAGGTAAATCCCCGCCTTATCTTAGCTCATTGGTCACCATAGCAGCACCCACCCGTAGTCTGCGCTCCAGCAGGTATATCTCACTGGTCATTCCCAAAGCCAACACCTCCTTTGGCCGCCATTCCTTCCAGTTCTCTGCTGCCAATGACTGGAACGAATTGCAAAAATCTCTGAAGCTGGAGACTCTTATCTCCCTCAATAACTTTAAGCATCAGTTGTCAGAGCACCTTACCGATCACTGCACCTGTACACAGCCCATCCGAAATTAGCCCACCCAACTACCTCATCCCTATATTGTTATTTATTTTGCTCTTTTGCACCCCAGTATCTCTATTTGCACATAATCTCTTGCACATCTAGCATTCCAGTGTTAATACTATTGTAATTATTCTGCACTATAGCCTATTTATTGCCTTACCTCCATAACTTGCTACATTTGCACACACTGTATATATATTTTCTGTTGTATTTCTGACTTTATGTTTTTTTTACCCCATATGTAACTCTGTTGTTTTTATTGCACTACTTTGCTTTATCTTGGCCAGGTCGCAGTTGTAAATGAGAACCTGTTCTCAACTGGCTTACCTGGTTAAATAAAGGTGAAATAAAAAAAATAAAAAAATTGTGATTTTCTTTGTTAGTTCCCTTTGTTGTGAGCGACATGTTGAGTTTGTCTTGTGGGACTGTAACAAAATGGGGGCTCGTCCGGGGTCTAGTTTCCCATGAGTATGGTAGTCACTCTCGTAACCTACTCTGAAGCTATGCTGTGCCCAGATATCTGAACATTCAAAATACACTTTTGAGTAGAGTTTCTGTCACTGACATCAACATTGAGGGGTTGGAAGATTGGTGGAGTCATTTTGGAAGTTGCATAAACACACAGGCTAATAAAATAAAGCCATGGACTTCAAGTTGGAAATATTTGTGGAAAACCCTACATGGGAGGTGCTAGATAAATGTACAAAGGCAAATCTGCTCGTCATTGCAAAGAGTTATGACATCAAGGTGGCATCTGGCGATCCAAAAGCGGTAGTCAAAGAGTTGATCGGTGCTGCTTTGGTGGAGGAGGAAATCCTTCCGGAGAGGGAGTTTGATGAAAAGGGTCCTACGTAAAGTGGGGTGAGTCCCATAGATGTGCAACTGAGGGAGATAGAACAAAAGGCAAAATTGGAGCAACCAAAATTAGTTAGAGCACAGGGAAAGACAAGATGAGTGTGCAGCCAAAGAACGAGAACGTGCAGCCAGACTAGAACAAGAACAACGTGAGTATGACATTTGATTAAAAGAGATGGAGCTGGAAGCACGACAAAGGGAGACAGATCTGGAAGCACTCCAAATACAGTCCATCCTGCACCCTCAACAGAGTTTAATCTTGGTTGGAACAGCCGACTTACCACCTTTCAACGAAAAGGAGGTGGATGTATATTTTATTCTGTTTGAGTGGATTGCCACATCCATAAAATGGCCGCACGATATTTGGTCACTGCTCCTCCAAAGTGTTCTTGTGGGAAAGGCTCAGAAAGTGTACGCCGCTTTATCTCTTAACCAGAGTTCAGTTTATGACTGTTAAAGGTGCTATCTCTCGGGCTTACGAGTTGGTCCCAGAGGCATACAGACAACAGTTCCGTCAATTACGAAAGACAGAATCACAAAGCCAGGTTGAGTTCGCAAGGGGAAAAGTATTTATTTTTGATCAGTGGTGTGGTTCTCATGAGGTCAAGGACCTTGAGGATTTAAAAACACATACTTCTTGAGCAATTCAAGAATTGCCTTTACGAAAGGGTTGTGACCTACATTTATGAGCACAAGGATCTCACTCTTGAGAAAGTTGCAGTTCTTGCAGATGAGCTTGTGTTGACACAAACTACATTCACAAACAAAGCACGCAGTAGTTATCCCTACGCAATAAGCAATCCAGAGAAGTCACCTCCTCCTGCGAGGTTTCAGTCCATTTCTACAGTGCCTAAAGAAAGGCAGAAAACTGGTTTTTCGTATCTGGCAGTTTGTCATTACTATCATGAGAAAGGACACATCGTCTCTCAGTGTCCTAAGTTGAAACAGAAAAACTAGAGAGATAAAAAGCAGTTTCTTCTTGTGGGAGAATTCCAGCCCATTAATTCTCTGGTTGGGACTGGGGTATCTCCTAAACAAGATTTTGGATCAGATGTGTATGAACCCTTTGTTTCAGACGGGTCCTTGTCTCTGCAGAGTGGCGATGCTTTTAAGCAGCCGTTGAAGATGCTGCAAGACACTGGGGCAGCCTAATCCTTCAGTTTGGAGGGTATTTTGCCTTTGTCTGACACTTCAGCAACTGGTGACAGTGTGTTAGTACAAGGCGTGGATATGGGTTGCATATTATTTTTACTCTCTATCCTTTTTTCTTTAAGTTTGTATTTTCGGAGGTAAACCTAGTGGGCATCCATGGTGGGTGTCTCTTAGAACCCCTTACTAGTGGCTTTACCAACTTTCAGTGGGCACCCATTCCTTTCAGAACCCCTTTTGAACCGCTTTCTGTTTTGTTTGGTTTTCAGTGATTTTCTTTGTTAGTTCCCTTTGTTGTGAGCGACATTTTGAGTTTGTCTTGTGGGAACGTAACAAATTGAACCGTAAACCTTTTTTTAACATCCATGGCCACATTGAGGTTACTGTAACTATAAATATGTCTTCCTATGTAATCATATAAAGCGTGCATGTTCAAGATAGCATGCATAGGTCGCTGCAGTTCTGCATAGGTCGTCGCAGAATCTCGAATGGCATTAATCTGTTGTATCATGTATTTTAATTTAATCTCAACTGCGATCCAGGTTATTTGATTCTGCTATTAGATTAAGCACAGTGATAACACATTAATCTGTTGTATAAATAAACAAAATATCTGACATTGTATTCTCATTTTAACTTTGCTGTGCTTTTAAATGGTTGAAATTGCGGTGACATTTCTCTCCAATTTTGTGCAGAAATGTGTTTACATCCCTGATAGTGAGCATTTCTCCTTTGCCAAGAAAATCCATCCACCTGACAGGTGTGGCATATCAAGAATCTGATTAAACAGCATGATCATTACACAGGTGCACCTTGTGCTGGGGACAATAAAATGCCACTCTAAAATGTGTTGTTTTGTCACACAACACAATGCCACAGATGTCTCAAGTTTTGAGGGAGTGTGCAATTGGCATGCTGACTGCAGGAATGTTAATTTCTCTACCATAAGCCGCATCCAACGCCGTTTTAGAGAATTTGGCAGTACGTCCAACCGCGTCCAACCGGCCTCACAACCGCAGACCACGTGTAACCATGCCAGCTTAATTCACCTGCAGGATCGTCTGAGACCAGCCACCCGGACAGCTGATGAAACTGACAAGTATTTCTGTCTGTAATAAAGCCCTGGCTCCCCAGTGGGGGGGCCTATACACTCCCAGGCCCACCCATGGTTGCGCACCTTCCCAGTCATGTGAAATCCATAGATTAGGGCACAATTAATTTATTTCAATTGACTGATTTACTTATATGAACTGTAACTCAGTAAAATCGTTGAAATTGTTGCATGTTGCGTTTATATAATGTCTCAACCAAATATTACCCAATTATCCAATTACCCAATTATCCAAGTTGAAATTATGTGGTGTGCCCAGTGGGTCCCTTAGTTAAAGTCTGTTCTTTCAGGAAAGAGGCAGTTAGCCAGGTAATCTAGTACTGTGTTATCTCAATGGAGTTTCTGTTTTGTGGCTTTGTGTTTGCAATAGCACTGCTATAGCCGTGGGGTTATGGTTTGTAGCAGGCACTTCGTCAAGGGTTAAAGGTCATGGAATTAGGGGGGAGAAACTTTGACCTCTGTTAATTAGAGGTGATTTGAGTCTCATTCTGCCACACGCTTGGGGGGTGTAGGCTAGCAACTCTAAAGTGACACTTCCCTCCCCTTAACCTTCCTATAACCACTGCACCTATTCACCCCTATAACCTAGGTCTGCGTCTCAAATGGCACCCTATTCCCTATATAGTGCACTACGTTTGACCAGACTATTGCACTGTATAGGGCAGGGTTTCTTAGAATAGGGTGCCATTTGAGACACAGCCCAGGTCCTGGTGACCTATTAGCCAAATATGTTTATTCTGTGAGGTTGTTATTACCACATTATGATACCCAGCTCTGGGAGCTAATGGCTCCACAAATGTCCTTCTTCTATACGTTTTTGTGAAATAATTGATCTCATATGAGTGTACTGGCATGTGTTTCCTCCTCCTGAGTTTTAGAAGGTGATATCATGCTGTGGTCGGAGTGTTCTTGTGATACCGTGATTGCTTCCGGAATCGGAAGACAGAGATAGATTCTGCAAGGCAATACAGAATTAAATTATGTGCGAACACACTACACATCAAAGCATGGTGTTATCGCTAGCCTATCACAAACTACCCCTGGACGTGAGCCACCTAAACAATAGCATTTTACAATCCTGTGGTTTTTAGTCATTTATATTACACAACCAGGAAATTGGACTATATTACACATGGTAAGATCACATCTTTTCTAGATAAAAACTCAATGAGAGTGTGGTTTGTTGGCAATTCCAAGCATTTCCAGGGGTGAGCAAGGTTTTCATGTAGTACTAGTACTAAACAGAAAAAGCCCTTCTGTCTATTTGGCTGGTCCTAAAGTAAAGTAAAAGACTATCCTTACAGTACAGTTTAGTGCGTCTGGATTTTTCGCTCTTAGTGCTACTTGGGAGAAATGTAGCTACATGTCAAGTTAAACTACACAACACAGGACTGCTGTGACCTTGCTCTGCTCATATACCCTGCCTCTGAGAGGGAGCCTCAGCCTCTACTGACTACATTAACCTAACTAACTGTTCCCCTTTTTTCTTTCTCATTTTGACAAATGTGTGTTTCCAGGAAGCGACTGAGGTCAGCCCTACATCGCCATCTGTTGCTACTTACGTCTCTGAGTCAAAACGCTGGAAAGGCAGGGACTAGCTGCTTAGCTTTGTGTGGGCTGCCAGGCAACTGAGCCCCGCAATCAGATCTGAATGGCAGTGTCTTCAAAGATCCCCATGACTGTTTGTTGTAGGCCTCAGAACTTTGGAACCTCAGAACGTTCAGGGAAACTTTTTAGGAGTTACCTGAGTAATGCTGCCGAGACGTTGTCGGTTACCGGCTGACGAGCCCTTTAAGGCTTCAACTACCAATCACTCACATCCCTGTGTTTTAAACTGTCACTGTCCATTACATTTCAGACTATTTTTGCAAAGCCAGCCTGCATTCATGACCAAACATGGAGTTGCCTGCCCTCATCAATGTCTCAAGTACCTCAGCAAACTTCATCAATGAAAAAGGAAACAGAAATTTGTCTCATAACTATGGGAATTTGAAAAGACATTGAGTACCCAAGATGAAAGAAGCCAGACATGGTCAGGAACTTCCTGGGAATGTTTTCTCCAGCCCAAACCAACAGGAACCAGTCTTCACAGCCAAGTCTCAAAGCCAGACAGACTCTCAGGTTAACGTCTCTTGGCCGAAGAGACCTTACAGAGAATCTGAGTCTGTACAGCGGTGTTGTGGAATGTAGAGCTAGAGAGCCTTGTGGTTCAGACAGGTCATTGGGAGCAGAGGAATTGGATGGAACATGGAAGCCATGGAACCATTGGATTACCTCAAATGGCACATCATAATTTCTTTCCTTGAAGCTCAAGCCTTGGAGATCACCTTTAATTGGAAATGGGTAGAAAATACTGTATCATAAGCCTTCAAAACCACAGATCCATAGTACAATAACCTCCTAGGTTTACTGTGCTGGCTGGGAATAGTGCAATATTGTGGCATTGCAGTGGTCCCAAATGTAACTTTATAATACTCAGTAATGCTGTCCATGTTGGCCACATAGCGCCCAAGTCAACCTCTGTTTATACAATCCAATATCTGTCAAAGTAACTGATTCAACACACACACACACACACACACAGAGAAACACTCAGTTGTTCTATCGTTGAATCAGAGTTACAATCAGGAACATTCTCCAAGGGACGACAAAGCAGACATATTCTAGAATACTACAGAGACATACAGTATTAGGCACTCCAGTATGTGCAACCATTCCTGGAATCATACAGTATTTATTGACCTCTTACAGTGCCTTGTAAAAGTATTCACCCCCTTGGCGTTTTTCCTATTTTGTTGCATTACAACCTGTAATTTAAATTGATTTTTATTTGGATTTCATGTAATGGACATACACAAAATAGTCGTGAAATGAAAAAAATAACAACAAAAAAAATAACGGAAAAGTGGTGCGTGCATATGTATTCACCTCCTTTGCTATGAAGCCCCTAAATAATAAGAGCTGGTGCAACCAATTACCTTCAGAAGTCACATAATTAGTTAAATAAAGTCCACCTGTGTGCAATCTAAGTGTCACATGATCTGTCACATGATCTCAGTATATATACACCTGTTCTGAAAGGCCCCAGAGTCTGCAACACCACTAAGCAAGCGGCACCATGAAGACCAATGAGCTCTCCAAACAGGTCAGGGACAAAGTTGTGGAGAAGTACAGATCAGGGTTGGGTTATAAAAAAATATCAGAAACTTTGAACATCCCACAGAGCACCATTAAATCCATTATTAAAAAATTGAAAGAATATGGCACCAAAACAAACCTGACAAAAGAGGGCCGCCCACCAAAACTCATGGACCAGGCAAGGAGGGCATTAATCAGAGAGGCAACAAAGAGACCAAAGATAACCCTGAAGGAGCTGCAAAGCTCCACAGCGGAGATTGGAGTATCTGTCCATAGGACCACTTTAAGCTGTACACTCCACAGAGCTGGGCTTTACAGAAGAGTGGCCAGAAAAAAAGTAATTGCTTAAAGAATAAAATAAGCAAACACGTTTGGTGTTCGCCAAAAGGCATGTGGGAGACTCCCCAAACATATGGACATAAGGTACTCTGGTCAGATGAGACTAAAATTGAGCTTTTTGGCCATCAAGGAAAACACTATGTCTGGAGCAAACCCAGCACCTCTCATCACCCAGAGAACACCATCCCAGGTAATTCCAGGTTGTAAGGCAACAAAACAGGAAAAATGCCAAGGGGGGAGAATACTTTCGCAAGCCACTGTATCTATGCAGAGAATGTGATTTTAGCCTACAATACATTGGATTGAACTCCATGGTTCAGAGGGATTCAGCCTACAATGAACTGAATGGTTTCCGTCAGGACGCTAATATCCGACCTTGCAGTTTGATGGACTTCCAGAGGCCTGTTGTGTTAACAGGGCAGGCGTATTGTACAGGAGGACCACCCCACAAAATATTTCCCTCCCAAAACTTAACCAGATGTGTAATGAGCCTCTCAGTGCTCGGTGCGGATAGTGTAATTATTTTTCACCTGTCCTGATATAGTCTCCAGTGTCTGAGGCTAAATGCTAATGTGAGCGGCAACCCTGTCGGTCGGCCCGGTCGACCACTGACCTCACCTTGTCTACAGAGCACACACACACACACGCACGTTATATTTCTGTGTGGTTCTTGGCCCTGAACTACGGTACATCTCACTGGCAGCAAGGCAGGGTCCAACGTGGGGTTTCGCTCTCTCTCTCACACATTACATTCATTTTATTTTCTTTGTCTGCCCTGTCCATTTTTTTTATACGAGTGTTAGGTTCTATTCCCTTAGGCCTACATGTGCCTCCCCACACCTCACCTCACCTCTCTAACCCCCCCTCATAACCCCCTCTCCCCTCCCTCACCCACTCATTCCTACCTTATAGCTGTTGTTTTGAATTAGTGAAATAGCTGCTGTCAAATGAAATAATAATTTTCCACTGCCACCCACTGTGCTGGGCGAGAATGACAGGTAGGTAGTCATGGTGCATCAGTGGGAGGGGCCTAGGGCTAGCTGGTTGCTACGGGAACAGTGGTGGACTCGACAGGCGCTCTCTTTCACGTCCAGGTACCGCGACACAGCTGGCATACTGTTCACACACCTTTCAGTACTGTTTGTTTCTCACGGACAAGGAATGTCATAAATTCCCACTTTTTCTGGAATTCACCTTTCCTCTCGTGTGTAGGGAGTCTTTTCAAATGACTTATTTTCCCTCCTCTTATTGTGGAGTTCTGACAGCTGCAAGTCTGGTCAAACACAACTGAAGTGGATGGGAGGGATGGTCAAAGTGTTTATCAATGATTTGTAAAGAGAGTTGTTATATGTGTGCAGTGGCAAGGGGACCACACACGAATTAGGGGTGGGGTGCGGGTCACTCAAAATCACCTCATAAGTATACACTGAGTGTACAAAACATTAGGAACACCTTCCTAATATTGAGTTGCACCCCCCTTTGCCCTCAGAACAGCCTCAATTTGTCGGGCATGGACTCTACAAGGTGTCGAAAGCATTCCATATGGATGCTGGCCCATGTTGACTCCAATGCTTCCCACGGTTGTGTCAAGTTGAATGGATGTCCTTTGGGTGGTGGACCATTCTTGATACACACGGGAAACTGTTGAGTGTGAAAATCCCAAAAGCGTTGCAGTTCTTGACACAATCAAACTGGTGCGCCTGGCACCTACTACCATACCCTCTTGAAAGGCACTTAAATATTTTGTCTTGCCCATTCACCCTCACATACACAATCCATGTCTCAATTGTATCAAGGCTATAAAATCCTTCTTTAACCTGTCTCCTCCCCTTCATCTATACGGATTGAAGTGGATTTAACAGGTGACATCAATAAGGGATCATAGCTTTCACCTGGATTCACCTGGTCAGACTATGTCATGGAATGTTTTGTACGCTCAGTGTATTCAATAATTTAAAGGGTAACTCTCAAGCCCAATTTCAGCCTTTGCCCAACACCTTCACATTTTCAAAAAATGCTTTCAGGTGAGGAGTTGTTGGTGCAGGGAATTGCTCATAAATATTCATTTTGGGCATGGGTGAACGTAGTTGTACCTGATCCCAAAATGTTCTCACTAAAGCATACTTACCAGAAGTCCACTGGCATGCTCTGATAGTAAAATGATGTACATCACAAACAAATACGACTCTGAACAGTTAGCTCACAGTGGTAAGGCACTGAGTTTCTGACATCTATTGCCACTTGCAGTGTAAATTCGAATCCCCCATGGAGCGCCACCAATCAGTCACAGCAGTTGGAAAAAAATATAACCATTTGACATGACCACCATTATCTATTTCTTATTACAATGGATGTAGCTATGAATATAAACATATAATCCTAATAGCCTACATGTTTTTTTCTTCGTAAAAGCACATACTGTAGATGTGTATGAAAGGGTAAGCAAAAACGTAGAATTTGGTCATATGCGGAAATGTGCCTTACTGCCTTTTGAGTTTTGGGTAACGTCAGTAGTCTAGTCAAGGAAGCATCATGCAAAATATATTGGCAAACTCCACTTACCAAGATCATTACCAAATAAGGCGCGCTGTCACTCGCTTTTATAGTAAGCCTTGAGGTGGTACCACCCAGCACATCTAGAAGGGAGTGTATTTCATACCGAACCCCTTACTTGAGATGAATTAGAGGAACCTTCTCAAAGTGCCTCTACATCATGATTTCAATGGCAGAGTTGAACCGCTAGGGGCAAGAATAGCTAGATTTACTACAAAATACCAAAATATCACTTTTGCAACGAACTATCAAAATGAAATGCTGAACTGCCAGAATTGATGTGTTTCACTATAACTAAGCCTAAAACATCTGATTTTCGATTTAAAACTTTTTTTTTCATGAAAGTTACTCTTAATAGCCTTATAATTCAAAAGACAGATTCAACAAACAGACTACTGTATTGTAAGCTGTAGGGCCCACACGTGTGCCATTCAAACAGTAAATATCACGCATGCTGCTCTTCAATTCCTTCTACAATAAACATTTGCGTTCACACAAATCAAAATAATCTAACTTAAGTGGCTTCTTTAATCAGCTACAACCGATAATGAGAGACAAGTCCTTCCTGTCCACAGAAAGACACAACATTTATAACCATTTATAAACCCTCCATCACAAAATCTGACTTTAGTGGGCAATGTCCTCAATACTTAAACTCTGACCATACACCTAAATAGTGTCTTAATAGTTTTTCATGCTGCCTGCCTGCTTTCCTGCTGCCCTCCAACCGCTACATGAACATTCTCCCTCTCTGTTGATGTCTGTATTGTTTACTTTCTCGGAGGCCACCAGTTGAGGCCCCGGTGGTTACAGTACGGCGACGTGGAACAAGGGCATGATTTAGAGGATGATTGAGGGTCCCGGCTCCCGTTGATGGTTTCCAGAGGGGAGCCATGATTAAACTGTAGCCAGGCTGGTTGAGACGGATAGGTACAGCAGGAGGACTGTGTTAGGACTACCATGGAGGGCGTGTCAGAGTAGGAGTGCTGATCTAGAATCAGATCCCCCCCCTGCCCATGTATTCTTATTCATTGTGTTCTAAAAACAAAACAGATCCTAAATCAGCACTCCTGCTCTTAGACTGTAGTACCCTGGCTTGTTGAGAGGTACAGGAGGAGGGCAGGGTGGAAGACTATAGTAGACTATAGAGTAGACTATAGTGGGAGTACCAGGGAGACTATAGACGGGTGTGTTGTTTAGCAACAAAGCCGATGCGTGTGCATCTTTGGGGCATGTCGCGATCGTCTGAGGAAACGGACCAATACGCAGCGCGTGGAGTGAACATGATGACTTTATTTAAATAAAAGCAACCACGAAAACAACAAACAAATGACGATAGTGAAGTCCTACAGTGACTATGACTGAACCTGGAACAAAAACCCACAATTCCCACAGGAAAACAATCAGAATAAATATGGCTCCCAATCAGAGATAACGAGCCGACAGCTGACACTCGTTACCTCCGATTGGGAGTCATCGACCAAACCTAGAAATAAACCCCACAGAACTGCAAACATAGAAATACACCCAAATCCCAACATAACCAAACCAAACCCCAACAAAACAAATACACCCTGGCTCAAATATAAAAGTCCCGGAGCCAGAGTGTCACAGTACCCCCCCCTAAAGGTGCGAACTCCGGGCGCACCAGCATACAGTCTATGGGAGGGTCTGGGTGGGCGTCTGTCCACGGTGGCGGCTCTGGCCCTGGTCGTGGTCCCCACCCCACCTTAGTCACTATCCGCTTCCGTAGCCTCCTCCATATGACCACCCCCCAACTAAACCCCACTGGATTAAGGGGCGGCACCGGACTAACGGGCAGCACCGGACTAAGGGGCAGCACCGGACTAAGGGGCAGTACCGGACTAAGGGGCAGCACCAGGATAAGGGGCAGCACCGGGCTAAGGGACAGCACCGGACTCAATGGCGGATCCTGGCTGGCTGGCTCTGGCGGATCCTGGCTGGACGGCTCTGGCGGATCCTGGCTGGACGGCTCATGGCTGGCTGAAGGATCTGGCTGCTCATGGCTGGCTGACGGATCTGGCTGCTCATGGCTGGCTGACGGATCTGGCTGCTCATGGCTGGCCGACGGATCTGGCTGCTCATGGCTGGCCGACGGATCTGGCTGCTCATGGCTGGCCGACGGATCTGGCTGCTCATGGCTGGCTGACGGATCTGGCTGCTCATGGCTGGCTGACGGATCTGGCTGCTCATGGCTGGCCGACGGATCTGGCTGCTCATGGCTGGCTGAAGGCTCTGGCTGATCCTGTCTGGCAGAAGGCTCTGGCCGATCCTGTCTGGCGGAAGGCTCTGGCTGATCCTGTCTGGCGAAAAGCTCTGGCTGATCCTGTCTGGCGGAAGGCTCTGGCTGATCCTGTCTGGCGGAAGGCTCTGGCTGATCCTGTCTGGCGGAAGGCTCTAGCGGCTCCTGTCTGGCGGAAGGCTCTGGCTGATCCTGTCTGGCGGAAGGCTCTGGCTGATCCTGTCTGGCGGAAGGCTCTAGCGGCTCCGGTCTGGCGGACGGCTCTGAAGGCTCATGGCAGACGGGCGGCTTATGCAGCGCTTGGCAGACGGACAGTTCAGACGGCGTTGGGCAGACAGGCAGTTCAGGCGCCGTTGGGCAGACGGGCAGGTCAAGCGCCGTTGGGCAGACGGGCAGTTCAGGCGCCGTTGGGCAGACGGGCAGTTCAGGCGCCGTTGGGCAGACGGGCAGTTCAGGCGCCGTTGGGCAGACGGCAGACTCTGGCCGGCCGAGACGCACTATAGGCCTGGTGCGTGGTGCCGGAACTGGTGGTCCCGGGCTGAGGACACGCATCTCAGGGCTAGTGCGGGGAGAAGGAACAGGGCATGCTGGACCCTGGGGACGCACATAAGGCCTAGTGCGTGGTGCCAGAACTGGTGGTCCCGGGCTGAGGACACGCATCTCAGGGCTAGTGCGGGGAGCAGCAACAGGACGCACAGGACTCTGGGGACACACAGGAGGCTTGGTGCGTGGTGTAGGCACTGGTGGTACTGGACTGGAGCGGGGAGGTGGCGCCGGAAATACCGGACCGTGCAGGCGTACTGGCTCCCTTGAGCACTGAGCCTGCCCAACCTTACCTGGTTGTATACTCCCCGTCGCCCGACCAGTACGGGAAGGAGGAATAACCCGCACCGGGCTATGTAGGCGAACCGGGGACACCATGCGTAAGGCTGGTGCCATGTAAGCCGGCCCGAGGAGACGCACTGGTGGCCTGATGCGTTGGGCCGGCTTCATGACATCCGGCTCAATGCTCAATCTAGCCCGGCCGATACGTGGAGCTGGAATGTACCGAACCGGGCTATGCCTGCGTACAGGAGACACCATGCGCTCTACTGCGTAACACGGTGTCTGCCCGTACTCTCGCTCTCCACGGTCAGTCCAGGGAGTAGGCGCAGGTCTCCTACCTGACTTCGCCACACTCCCTTTTAGCCCCCCCCCAAGAAATTTTTGGGTAGTACCCACGGGCTTCCAGCCTCGACTCCGTGCTGCCTCCTCATACCACCTCCTCTCGGCTTTAGCTGCCTCCAGCTCTTCACGAGGGCGGCGATATTCTCCCGGTTGTGCCCAAGGACCCTTTCCATCCAGTATCTCCTCCCATGTCCATGAATCCTTGATAGGCGTCCATAAATCCTGTTGCCGCTTGACACGCTGCTTGGTCCTTTTGTGGTGGGTTTTTCTGTCACGATCGTCTGAGGAAACGGACCAATACGCAGCGCGTGGAGTGAACATGATGACTTTATTTAAATAAAAGCAACCACGAAAACAACAAACAAATGACGATAGTGAAGTCCTACAGTGACTATGACTGAACCTGGAACAAAAACCCACAATTCCCACAGGAAAACAATCAGAATAAATATGGCTCCCAATCAGAGATAACGAGCCGACAGCTGACACTCGTTACCTCCGATTGGGAGTCATCGACCAAACCTAGAAATAAACCCCACAGAACTGCAAACATAGAAATACACCCAAATCCCAACATAACCAAACCAAACCCCAACAAAACAAATACACCCTGGCTCAAATATAAAAGTCCCGGAGCCAGAGTGTCACAGGGCAAAACAGACAGGGATGGCTTATATATAAGAATCATAGGATTATTGACAACATGTAAACTATATTTAGTCTACAAATGTTTATTGAAAACATAAATACATTTGCACAATAAGCGCTTGTTGTCTCGCAAATACATCAGTACAGTTGTTAGTTAGCAACCAATTTTTTTGCCAAATAATAAACGTGGTGTAAGTCAAAACACCTCAAAACAATGTCTGAATGTTGTAGTGTGACCCTGGCTATACGGAAATAAATAGAAAACTGAAAATGGTGCCGTCTGGTTTGCTTAAAGCTGCAATATGTAACTTTTTGGGCGACCCAACCAAATTCACATAGAAAACTGTGTTATAGATCTATAATTCTTATTGAAAGCAAGTCTAAGAAGCGGTAGATATGTTCTATGTGCGCTATTTCTATGCTTCCTGGTCTTAAGTTTCATTTTTGCGACTTTTACTTTCGGTTTTGTACACCAGCTTTAAACAGTTGAAAATGCAATATTTTTGGTTATGGGAAATACAGTATACTTCAGTGCGGTTTAGATGATACAATGATTCTCTACACCAGGGTTCCCCAAATGGCGGCCCGCAGGCCGAATCTGGCCCACAGGTGGTTTTACTTGGCCCCCCAAGTTTTCAGAGCAAATAAATATATATAGTAATATTTATTTGGTGTGGAATTTTCATTGTTGGACATAAAAGACTGTAAAAACACCAGGAAATCCTCTCTAAGTGATTTTAATTAATACATCTGTTCCCAAAAATCAGCCCGCGGCTGAATCTAGTTGATGCTCTATACTATACTTATTTTGTCACATAAACTGAAATTAGGCAAACTATTAGAATTTAGCAACCAGGAAATGGCGGAGCGATTTCGGCATAGTGCACCTTTAATATAAGGAATTTGAAATGATTTATACTTGTATTTTTACTTTTGATACTTAAGTATATTTAAAACCAAATACTTTGAGTTTTACTCAAGTAGTATTTTACTAGGTGACTTTTACTTGAGTCATTTTCTATTAAGGTATCTTTACTTTTACTCAAGTATGACAATTGGGTACTTTTTCAACCACTGCACGAGCATACAGTATATTGAGGTTGACATCCATACAAGCATATACTCCAACAACTTCATCTCAGCAGTGATAGCAGTCGGTGACTCTTTTAAACGAGTAAGTCACCATTTATCTACAGTATCTTATCTCATTCAGAGAAGCCTTCTCCACCTATATGTTTTATAAGACACTTCTCCTGCCTGTCCTGTGCTATGTTTTCTCTCCGGCCGCCCCCCTACTTCCCTGCCCTTTGACAGGGCTGAAGACGAGTCCATCCAGGGCAGGCCTCCTCACACACTACAGGTTTCCTCTTCAGAGACAATGTGGGGGCAGTGGGGAGCAGAGGGGGGACACCTCCAAGGGCGCTCGCTGGGGCAGATTTATGAGGGAGGAAACGTGGGGCTGGGTGTCAGAGGAGAGGGAACAATAGAGGATTCACAGCGCGCCCCGCGTCCTCTGGTCTGTAGCTGACTCTCCTGCAGACTCCTCTCTTCCTCTCCTACCGCCGGGAGGGAACTCCCTTCCTGACCTGCTGCAGTGTTGGCAGAAAAATACAGGTCTACAGGTCCCCCCCCCCCCCCCCCCCCACCCTCCCACCCTCTCCGTTCAGCAGGCAGAGGGAGCAGAAGGTGTTTCACCTCTGACGTAAGGCTGGGGCCCAGACTACCCAGCACACGCCTGCATGTCATCAGACTCTGATATATAGCTTTAGCAGCCTCCCTCCAGCATGTGGGGGCTCCAGAGGCTGTCCCAAAGGGCACCCTCTTCCCTACATAGTGCACTACTTTTGACCAGAGCTCTGATCCAAATACCTCTCCTCTCCTTCATCAGACTGCATGTCAGCTACAGACTTCCCCTTTCTCTCAAATGTCTTATGGTCAGAGAGAGGTATTTAGACCAGACCTGACTGGATGTATAGGAAGGCATGGGGAGTGAGTCAACAAGCACATATGCTACATTAATATGTAGGTGGCTATGAGAGCCCTGCGCAGCCACCAGCAACTCAGGAAGACATAGGCTTTGTAAAGCACAGCCAAATGTTTCTTTTTTTTTTTTTTTTTTGGGACCACAGGTGTTCAAGATATAAATTAATAGAAATCAAAATCCTATTATGGAGATTATGTTGGTACAGTGGACTACTTCACTCGATCTAATTGTAAGGAGAGATGCTGGCTTATACCCTCCTTGCCCTCTGGCACCCCCCAACAACAGAGGGTAGAATTTCCCTCTCTCACTCCTGAGACAATAGCCTTGAGCACCAGCTTTCACTCAATCCTTTCTTTGGTTTCATATTTCCTTTGTACCATGAGGCAATTGTTGTGTTGGTTTAAGAGAAATAGTAGGCCATGCACGTCATAGGCCTATAAACATTCTCTGTTGCAGCCCCACACGCAGCATGAAGATAAAGGTGTCTATATAAATGTATGAGATGATGTTGTTTCATTAAGTTTGTCTCCCCTTCTCCTTTCACAATGTGGTAAGAACCATTCAGCAACATAAAGCGGCCTAAATATAGTGTTTAGAGTTATTACACCACGCGCAGCCTGGCTGGTAATTGAAACTTTTCATTTTGCTTTTGTAATGTCATGTGTCTGCGGGGTGATTGGCAGGCTCGAGTGGCCACAGATGAAATGGCTCCCGCGTTAATGAATAGAACGCTGATTGCAGGATCCCCGAGCCGCCAAATTACCGTGCTGCCACCCTGACGTGCAATTACCGGACCCCTCGGGCTCGTGCATATTCATCGTTGCTGTTTTGCATATTGATCAGCAACTTTAAAGTGCTGAAATTGATGATGATTAAAAAAAAAAGAAGAATCATTTTACCTTTTCAGTCGGAAGTTGAAGATGTGGGCTGAGCAGGAGATGTGCGCTTGCCCCTCACAGCCTATCCACTGTGGTGCAGGATATTGTCAAACGAACTATTTTTAAAGCAATACTTCTTCCTAAATAAACTCACTATTTGACATTTTTTATTTGGAATTGTTGAAATTTCATGATTGAAATCTTATTGTCAATATTTTTCCAATAAGCTGGCCAACAAATATTTCAATTCTGTCATCCATTGACCAAGTAGCCCTACTAGCCCTTTATATTTACATAATAATTATTATAAGAAGAAGAAGAATACTGCTAATAATAACAACTTCTGTTTTCATTAACTTTTTTCTCCTGTTGCTCACTGCCAGTTCTGTTAAAATAGTATCATACTTCATTATTCTATTTCATGCACAATAAAAATAAATAATGTATGCCGTTTTCATTTGACATACAGTAGGGGAAAAAAGTATTTAGTCAGCCACCAATTGTGCAAGTTCTCCCACTTAAAAAGATGAGAGAGGCCTGTAATTTTCATCATAGGTACACGTCAACTATGACAGACAAATTGAGAGAAAAAAAATCCAGAAAATCACATTGTAGGATTTTTAATTAATTAATTTGCAAATTATGGTGGAAAATAAGTATTTGGTCACCTACAAACAAGCAAGATTTCTGGCTCTCACAGACCTGTACTTCTTCTTTAAGAGGCTCCTCTGTCCTCCACTCGTTACCTGTATTAATGGCACCTGTTTGAACTTGTTATCAGTATAAAAGACACCTGTCCACAACCTCAAACAGTCACACTCCAAACTCCACTATGGCCAAGACCAAAGAGCTGTCAAAGGACACCAGAAACAAAATTGTAGACCTGCACCAGGCTGGGAAGACTGAATCTGCAATAGGTAAGCAGCTTGGTTTGAAGAAATCAACTGTGGGAGCAAGTATTAGGAATTGGAAGACATACAAGACCACTGATAATCTCCCTCGATCTGGGGCTCCACGCAAGATCTCACCCCGTGGGGTCAAAATGATCACAAGAACGGTGAGCAAAAATCCCAGAACCACACGGGGGGACCTAGTGAATGACCTGCAGAGAGCTGGGACCAAAGTAACAAAGCCTACCATCAGTAACACACTACGCCGCCAGGGACTCAAGTCCTGCAGTGCCAGACGTGCCCCCCTGCTTAAGCCAGTACATGTCCAGGCCCGTCTGAAGTTTGCTAGAGTGCATTTGGATGATCCAGAAGAGGATTGGGAGAATGTCATATGGTCAGATGAAACCAAAATATAACTTTTTGGTAAAAACTCAACTCGTCGTGTTTTGAGGACAAAGAATGCTGAGTTGCATCCAAAGAACACCATACCTACTGTGAAGCATGGGGGTGGGAACATCATGCTTTGGGGCTGTTTTTCTGCAAAGGGACCAGGACGACTGATCCGTGTAAAGGAAAGAATGAATGGGGCCATGTATCAAAGGGTATATAACAAAGTATTGAGAAACTTTTGTTATTGACCAAATACTTATTTTCCACCATAATTTGCAAATAAATTCATAAAAAATCCTACAATGTGATTTTCTGGAATTTCTTTTCTCATTTTGTCTGTCATAGTTGACGTGTACCTATGATGAAGATTACAGGCCTCTCTCATCTTTTTAAGTGGGAGAACTTGCAAAATTGGTGGCTGACTAAATACTTTTTCCCCACTGTACAACACACACACAGATACAGACACACACACACACACATGCATTCTCTGTCATTGTTTGTTGTTTTACTGAGCTGTTCTGGGATCACTCAAATAAACTCAGTATATTAGTCCATCTCTCTATTCAAAATCTTAGGCGTACTACTGTGAATTCATCCCTAAAGCAATGTCCTTTAAGTACCTTCAGTACAGGAAAAAGAGATGTCATATTAATATGAAAATGCTACATTCAACAACAATGGAAAAATGCATATGCTGCCAAAGCTTAATGTTGCCAAATCAAGTAAAGCTGAGCAACATTGAATTCAAGCCTTTCAAAACAAACAGACTACAATCACATTATCGCTGGAGCATATGAGTGTATGATTATTATTATTTACTGAGAGTATTTCTAAAGAAAAATGGAAAGGAATTCAATGTTGCTGAATCCCAGAAGTTTTGACTATGGACATTAAGGGGTCTGGGGAACATACATGTTGTTCTTTGTCCTATTGTCAAATTTGTACTACTTTGTATTTTTTATTTGTAGGCTACTATACTTTTATCATACCTGTTGTGAGAAAGCTTTAGAAGGCTTGAGAAGGCTTTACAGCTTGCTGTTATAATTAGCTAATGATTGCTCATTGTCCTTGCAGAACTCATGTATGCTGTGTTTTGTCTTAGCAATCAACTGTACAGTATGTTGATAATCAGGGCCACTTCAGAACATGGTCACTTTTTATATCTTGTTAAATATATTAAATGTACAGTATATATTAGCTAACACCTATACCAATCTTTATTGCCAGTAATAGATTATGCATACAAGTAAACGAATATGCGTCTTATTCCAGTTTTGTTTAAAAGTTTGTAATAAGAGATTTGAGTGATCCACATGATGAGGGATATTATAGCTGTTGACTAGAGTTCTTTATTTATTTGTTATTGTTTATTTGTTTTGGACATGCCAATAGATTTTGTACACAAGACATATGTATTAGTTTATGTATTAACAGCCAAAAGGTCATTTCAAATACATGTCAAATCTTCTTTAATCCTCACTGCTATTGTTGGTCTGTACCTGCTGGAAGTGTTACTGCCATTTTGACACTGCCTGTATCTCTCACTGTAAGTTAAGAGTGTCTTTCCAAAACGCTATATATCCATTTTTTAGAAATGTTTGTAAATGAGCTTTTATTGTTTAAACACCTTAAGACAGAGATTGGTGTGTTGTTTCACTATCTAATAAATAAATAAATTGGTCATTTAGCAGACGCTCTTATCCAGAGCGACTTACAGGAGCAATTAGGGTTAAGTGCCTTGCTCAAGGGCACATCGACAGATTTTTCACCTAGTCGGCTTGGGGATTAGAACCAGCGACCTTTCGGTTACTGGTACAACGCTCTTAACCACTAAGCTACCTGCCGCCCCTAATGATGGCATGGGGTTGTTAAATGACAGACATGTATTTGTTTGAAATCTATCACTTGATGGTTTCATTTCAGAAGGACAAATAAACATGTTTTGTTAGCAAAAGGCTATATGCCTCACTCTCAGATAAATATGTAGTACTGCTAGGTTTTACATAGTCAAATGTAACAAATTGTCAGAGGTGTGTGTGTAGATGAGTGGAAGGAATCAAGCGCAGGAACCAGGATGACTTCAACCGTCTTTAGTAATGTTTCCAAAACACGAGAACAATGAGTCGCCAACCCAACCGGGTGGCGCAAACAATTACGCACCAAACACAGTGCGTCAAAAACAAGAAAAGCGCACGCAGTGCGAGCTCTCGGGAAAAACAACGAGAGATACAATAAACTTCACAGAGGCAGGCTGACAATAAACAATCACGCATAACACCTGACCCAAACACACGAAACTAAATAGGGAACAATTAAGACACAAATAAGGGACAGGTGTTATGAACAGACAAAACCAAATGAACATGAAACATAGAACGGTGGCAGCTAGTACTCCGGAGACGACGACCGCCGAAGCCTGCCCGAACAAGGAAGAGGAGCAGCCTCGGCCGAAACCGTGACAGTACCCCCCCCTTGACGCGCGGCTCCAGCCGTGCGCCGACCCGGAGCTCGGGGACGACCCGGACGACGCGGAGCAGGGCGCGCAGGATGACCCCGATGGAAATCGGTCAGTAGGGACTGGTCTAATACGTCCCTCCTTGGCACCCAGCACCGCTCCTCCGGACCGTACCCCTCCCACTCCACGAGATATTGAAGACCCCCCATCCGGCGTCTAGAATCCAGGATGGACCTCACGGTGTACGCCGGAGCCCCCTCGATGTCCAACGGGGGCGGAGGAGTCTCCTCAATCTCAAAGTCCTGGAGTGGACCAGCTACCACCGGCCTGAGGAGAGACACATGGAACGAGGGGTTAATATTTTTGTAATCAACAGGTAGTTCTAACCTATAACTCACCTCGTTCAATCTCCTCAGGACTTTAAATGGCCCCACAAACCGCCGACCCAGCTTCCGGCAGGGCAGGCGGAGGGGCAGGTTTCTGGTTGAGAGCCAGACTCGATCTCCAGGTGCGTACACTGGCCCCTCACTGCGGTGTAGGTCGGCGCTCGTCTTCTGTCGACGTATGGCACGCTGCAGATGGACGTGTGCAGCGTCCCACGTCTCTTCCGAGCGCCGCACCCACTCATCCACAGCGGGGGCCTCGATCTGGCTCTCATGCCATGGTGCCAGAACCGGCTGGTACCCTAATACACACTGAAAAGGGGTTAGTTGGGTGGAGGAGTGGCGAAGAGAGTTCTGTGCCATCTCGGCCCAGGGCACATATCTCGCCCACTCCTCCGGCCGGCCCTGACAGTATGACCTCAGAAACCTACCCACGTCCTGGTTGACACGTTCAACCTGCCCATTACTCTCCGGGTGGTACCCCGAGGTAAGGCTTACCGAAACCCCCAACCGTTCCATAAATGCTCTCCACACTCTAGAGGTGAACTGGGGGCCTCGGTCAGACACTATATCCTCGGGTACCCCGTAGTGCCGGAAGACATGGGTGAACAGAGCCTCTGCGGTCTGTAGGGCAGTGGGTAGACCCGGCATGGGAAGGAGACGACAGGCCTTAGAGAACCGATCCACAACGACCAGGATGGTAGTATTCCCCTGTGAGGGGGGAAGGTCGGTAACAAAATCCACCGAGAGGTGGGACCAGGGTCGTTGTGGAATAGGCAGGGGTTGTAACTTACCCCTGGGCAAATGTCTGGGCGCCTTACACTGGGCACACACCGAACAGGAGGAGACATAAATCCTCACATCCCTAGCTAACGTTGGCCACCAGTACTTCGTGCTAAGGCAGTGCACTGTCCGGCCGATACCTGGATGGCCAGAGGAGGGGGACGTATGAGCCCAACAAATGAGGCGATCGCGTACCTCGAGCGGAACGTACGTCCGACCCACCGGACACTGTGGAGGACTCGGGTCGGTGCGTAACGCCCGCTCGATCTCACCATCAACCTCCCACACCACCGGAGCAACCAGACAGGACTCCGGTAGTATGGGCGTGGACTCAACTGCCCTCTCCTCTGCGTCATACCGCCGAGACAGAGCATCTGCCTTCCCGTTCTGGGACCCAGGGATGTATGTGATTTTAAACACAAACCGGGCTAGGAACATAGTCCAGCGAGCCTGGCGAGGATTCAGTCTCCTAGCTGCCCGGATGTACTCCAGGTTACGATGGTCAGTTAGAATGAGGAAAGGGTGTTGAGCCCCCTCGAGCCAATGCCGCCACACCTTTAGGGCCTGTACCACGGCTAACAGCTCCCTGTCTCCTACGTCATAATTCCGCTCCGCCGGACTGAGCTTCTTACTGTAAAACGCACAGGGACGGAGTTTAGGTGGAGTGCCAGAACGCTGGGAAAGAACGGCCCCTATCCCGGCCTCTGACGCGTCCACCTCTACTTGGAACGGTAAAGAGCGATCCGGATGCGCCAACACCGGCGCCGAGGTAAACAGGTCCTTCAGTCTCCCAAATGCCCTGTCCGCCTCAGCTGACCACCGCAAGCGCACCGGACCCCCCTTTAACAGAGACGTTATGGGAGCTGCCACCTGTCCAAAACCCCGGATAAACCTCCGGTAATAATTCGCAAAACCCAAGAACCGTTGCACCTCCTTCACAGTGGTTGGGGTCTGCCAATTACGCACAGCTGACACCCGGTCTACCTCCATCTTCACCCCTGACGCAGATAACTGGTAACCCAGAAAGGAGACCGACTTCTGGAAAAACAGACATTTCTCTGCCTTGACATATAGGTCATGCTCCAACAGCCTCCTCAATACTCGGCGCACCAGGGCTACATGCTCAGCACGGGTAGGACTATACACCAGAATGTCGTCGATGTACACAACTACTCCCTGTCCCTGTATGTCCCGGAAAATCTCATCGACGAAGGATTGGAAGACTGAGGGAGCATTCATCAACCCATATGGCATGACTAGATACTCGTAGTGTCCGGAAGTCGTGCTAAACGCTGTCTTCCATTCATCGCCCTCTCGAATGCGCACCAAGTTATATGCGCTCCTAAGATCCAATTTTGTAAAGAACTGCGCACCGTGCAGTGACTCCGTCATAGTCGCAATCAGAGGAAGTGGATAGCTGTACTTCACTGTGATCTGATTGAGACCGCGGTAATCAATACACGGGCGCAGACCTCCATCCTTTTTCTTCACAAAAAAGAAACTTGAGGAAGCGGGTGAAACGGAGGTCCGTATGTATCCCTGTCTAAGAGACTCAGAGATGTACGTCTCCATAGCCTTTCTCTCCTCTTGAGACAAGGGATACACATGGCTCCGCGGGAGAGCTGCTCCTGACTGGAGATCTATCGCACAATCCCCCCGTCTATGAGGCGGCAGCTGCGCCGCCCTAGTCTTACTGAACGCCAGTGCCAAATCCTCATACTCGGGGGGAATCTGCAGTGCTGGCATTAGATTCGGACTCTCCACCGAGGTCGCCCCTATGGAAACACCCAGACACCGCCCCTCACATTCAGCAGACCACCCTTTAAGAGCTTTCTCTCGCCACCTAATAATAGGGTCATGCGTCATCAACCAGGGAAGACCCAGCACTACCGGATACGCAGGAGAGTCAATCAGATAGAGCTGAATTCTCTCCTCATGACCCTCCTGCGCCATCATCTGAAGGGGTGCTGTGATTTCCCTAATCAACCCAGACCCTAACGGACGGCTATCTAGGGCATGGACGGGGAAAGGCTTATCCACTGGAAGGAGGGGGATCCCTAACTCTATACAAAACTGGCGATCTACAAAATTCCCAGCTGCGCCTGAATCTACCAGCGCCTTATGCTGGGAACGAGGTGCAACCTGTGGGAAACAAACAGGCAAGGTTAGGTGCACGACAGAAAGCTCTGGGTAAGCAGGGCGCCTACTCACCTGGGTGGAACCCCCAATGCGTGACCTGCCTTCTCCCTCACTGGAGAACCCGCCCCAACACCTAGCCGCGGTGTGCCCTCCACGACCACAGTTGGTGCAAGGGCCGGGTCCCCTCGGGCTCCTCCTCCTCCGGTCCCTAGCGCCAGCACCTCCGAGCTCCATAGGGCTCGGCTCGGAGGTGCTGGAGAGTGGAATGGGCGAACCCCCCCCCCCGGAACGCCCACGGGTGGCGAGCAGGGTATCCAGCCGGATGGCCATGTCGACCAGCTGGTCGAAAGTCAACGAAGTGTCCCTGCACGCCAACTCTCGCTGGACGTCCTCCCGGAGGCTGCAGCGGAAATGGTCGATATGGGCCCGCTCATTCCACCCTGCATCAGCCGCTAGGGTCCGAAACTCCAAGGCAAAGTCCTGGGCGCTCCTCATCCCCTGTCGGAGGTAGAATAGCCGCTCCCCCGCCGCCTTCCCCTCTGGTGGATGGTCGAACACAGCACGGAAGCGGCGGGAGAACTCCGCATAGTTCGTGGTAGCGGCGTCCATTCTCCTCCACTCGGCGTTGGCCCACTCCAACGCCTTGCCGGTGAGACAGGAGATGAGGGCTGAGACGCTCTCGTGTCCCGAGGGCGCCGGGTGTACGGTGGCGAGGTAGAGCTCCACCTGCAGCAGGAACCCTTGACACCCGGCAGTGGAGCCGTCGTACGCCCTCGGGAGCGAGAGCCGAATCCCACTTGGTTCAGGAGATGAGACAGGAGGGCTGACCGATGGAGCTGGGTCGGTTCGTGGTGGTGTGGGAACCCCGCTGGTCTCCCATCGGTGCAGGGTATTCATCACCCCCTCCAGGGCGTGACAGACCTGATTGATGCGGTCCTCCTGACCACGAAGACGTTCAGCCATCTCGGCTGTCGGCGTGGTCTCTCCTGCTGATTCCATGATTGATGCGTGATTCTGTCAGAGGTGTGTGTGTAGATGAGTGGAAGGAATCAAGCGCAGGAACCAGGATGACTTCAACCGTCTTTAGTAATGTTTCCAAAACACGAGAACAATGAGTCGCCAACCCAACCGGGTGGCGCAAACAATTACGCACCAAACACAGTGCGTCAAAAACAAGAAAAGCGCACGCAGTGCGAGCTCTCGGGAAAAACAACGAGAGATACAATAAACTTCACAGAGGCAGGCTGACAATAAACAATCACGCATAACACCTGACCCAAACACACGAAACTAAATAGGGAACAATTAAGACACAAATAAGGGACAGGTGTTATGAACAGACAAAACCAAATGAACATGAAACATAGAACGGTGGCAGCTAGTACTCCGGAGACGACGACCGCCGAAGCCTGCCCGAACAAGGAAGAGGAGCAGCCTCGGCCGAAACCGTGACACAAATAACTACACAAATGATATCTGTACAAATGATGCATTTGTAACATCAATATTTACATTACTTTTTTTTATGAATCAATACAGTAATATGAGATCTGTATGTAGCAATCATTGGTGAAAACACAAATGTGAAAATTGGTGGATATAGCGTTTTGAAAAGAAACTCTTCAAATGTTAAAGCATAGAGGTGCCTTATTTAAAATAAGACACAACACTTGTTAAGTTCCATGTCATTCTTAGTAACAATTTTGTTCGAAAAAGGCATTTCAGTAAAGAAAAGAAATATGGGGCATCTTTAGGCAATTTTTATGTTTAGGATCTTGTAGACTGAAGACATGATATTGCACTCATATCCTCCTGCAACACAGCATATTCTTTCGGTTTGATAGCAAAAATTGTCCAAAAGTGTTAGGTAGTGTCCCTGTGATTTGTGTTTTTCTGTACATTTCTGAGGTTCTGAGGTTCTGTACTTTGGGAAAGTTCATTGGGGTTACAACACAGGTTAATGTATATGGTATAGAATACTGTAGCAGCATGACACACAGACAGATACACACACACACACACACACACACACACAGACACACACACACACACAGACACCCTCACTCACTTTTCCTCATATGGTCACAAACCACACTCTAAATGTTACCAACTCCACTGATAAAAATCGCCACACACATTTTAAGCTGTCTGACATGTTCCACAAACACAAAAGCAACTTGTACTCAGGGAAAAAATACAATAAAACCCCAAACTGAATGAGAGAAAGAGTGAGGCAAAGGAGTGCAGGTGCTGACCTCCTGAGTTGTTCACATCTGTCTGTATCTGCTTGCAATTTCTCCACCAGAGATCTTTATCATTGATTCGTCAGTGTACTGAAATCAACCACCAGCCCGTTTTGAACCTCCGCCTCAACCCTCAACAGCCCAACTAGAAGCCAATCAAAGGCCAGAAAAGAGCAGACCTGTGTGTGTGTGTGTGTGTGCACAGTGCACATGGCCCTGAACCAGACCTGGCCATGCCATGCATCTTGGAGCACTTGTGTTGTAGATCTTCTCTGGATATCACCAGAGTAATTGTGTTGAGTGGTCACTGTGCATTTTGGAACACAAACAGAAAACACCCCAAGGGCAAGTCTGTCGTCGGTCGGTCAGTCTGTCTGCCCGTCTGCGCCAACAACAGGGCATAGAACCCAGTACAGCTGGTCTGGTCAAACAGGAAACAATCACTTAACAACAAAAAAACAGCCTCTTGAAATGCCATGGAGTTTGGGGGATTTGTTGTCCCTTTTTGTTGTACTGTGATGTGTGAGTGACACCTTACTTTTACACAATGTAAATGGCCCTTTCATATTCAAGAAGTGTAATTCCTATTTTAATATAAATTAAATAAAGTAAACTAAGATACATTTCGAAATTGTGTACCAAAGCCACGTGTTTGTCAGCCAAACCTCTGTGTACACTCCCTCCGTATTTATTTTGACTGGGAAGCTAAAATGTGTACACTTGTCTCCATACTCCAGCATTCTGGATTTGAGATCAAATGTTTCATATGAGGCGGCAATACAAAATGTCCCCTTTTATTTGAGGGTATTTTCATATATACAGTTGAAGTCGGAAGTTTACATACACTTAGGTTGGAGTCATTAAAACATGTTTTTCAACCACTCCACACATTTCTTGTTAACAAACTATAGTTTTGGCAAGTCGGTTAGGACATCTACTTTGTGCATGACCCGAGTAATTTTTCCAACAATTGTTTACAGACAGATTATTTCACTTATAATTCACTGTATCACAATTCCAGTGGGTCAGAAGTTTACATACTGTACACTAAGTTGACTGTGCCTTTAAACAGCTTGGAAAATTCCAGAAAATGATGTCATGGCTTTAGAAGCTTCTGATAGGCTAATTGACATCATTTGAGTCAATTGGAGGTGTACCTGTAGATGTATTTAAATGGGAAAATCAAAAGGAATCAGCCAAGACCTCAGAAAAAAATGGTAGACCTCCACAAGTCTGGTTCATCCTTGGGAGCAATTTCCAAACACCTGAAGGTACCACGTTCATCTGTACAAACAATAGTACGCATGTATAAACACCATGGGACCACGCAGCCATCATACCGCTCAGGAAGGAGACACGTTCTGTCTCCTAGAGATGAACATACCTTGGTGTGAAAAGTGCAAATCAATCCCAGAACAACAGCAAAGGACCTTGTGAAGATGCTGGAGGAAACAGGTACAAAAGTATCTATATCCACAGTAAAACGAGTCCTATATCGACATAACCTGAAAGGCCACTCAGCAAGGAAGAAGCCACTGCTCCAAAACCGCCATAAAAAAGCCAGACTACGGTTTGCAACTGCACATAGGGACAAAGATCGTACTTTTTGGAGAACTGTCCTCTGGTCTGATGAAACAAAAATAGAACTGTTTGGCCACAATGACCATTGTTATGTTTGGAGGAAAAAGGGGGTCCTTGCAAGCCGAAGAACACCATCCCAACCGTGAAGCACGGGGGTGGCCGCATCATGCTGTGGGGGTGCTTTGCTGCAGGAGGGACTGGTGTACTTCACAAAATAGATTGCATCATGAGGAAGG
This sequence comes from Coregonus lavaretus, assembly GCF_964263955.1. Lineage (NCBI taxonomy): Eukaryota > Metazoa > Chordata > Actinopteri > Salmoniformes > Salmonidae > Coregonus > Coregonus lavaretus. The sequence continues at coordinate 29,786,561 of NC_139991.1, forward strand.
AAAATGATGTGGATATATTGAAGCAACATCTCAAGACATCAGTCAGGAAGTTAAAGCTTGGTCGCAAATGGGTCTTCCAAATGGACAATGACCCCAAGCATACTTCCAAGGTTGTGGCAAAATGGCTTAAGGACAACAAAGTGAAGGTATTGGAGTGGCCATCACAAAGCCCTGACCTCAATCCTATAGAACATTTGTGGGCAGAACTGAAAAAGCGTGTGCGAGCAAGGAGGCCTACAGACCTGACTCAGTTACACCAGCTCTGTCAGGAGGAATGGGAAAAAAATTCACCCAACTTATTGTGGGAAGCTTGTGGAAGGCTACCCGAAATGTTTGACCCAAGTTAAACAATTTAAAGGCAATGCTACCAAATACTAATTGAGTGTATGTAAACTTCTGACCCACTGGGAATGTGATGAAAGAACTAAAAGCTGATATAAATCATTCTCTCTAATATTATTCTGATATTTCACATTCTTAAAATAAAGTGGTGATCCTAACTGACCTAAGACAGGGATTTTTTACTAGGATTAAATGTCAGAAATTGTGAAAAACTGAGTTTAAATGTATTTGGCTAAGGTGTATGTAAACTTCCGACTTCAACTGTATCTGTTTTACTGTTTAGAAATGAAAGCACTTTATGTACTGTATCTAGTCCCTCAATTGAAAGATTTGTTTTCATAAGTATTTGGACAAATTCACATATAGTGTATTAAAGTAGTCAAAAGTTTAATGTTTGGTCCCATATTCCTAGCACGCAATGACTACATCACGCTTGTGACTCTACACAATGGATGCATTTGCAGTTTGTTTTGGTTGTGTGTGTTTCAGATTATGTTTTGCCAAGTAGTAACTGAATGGTGAACAATGTATTGTATAATTTTGGAGTTACTTTTATTGTAAATAAGAATAGAAGATGTTTCTCTACACTTCTATATTAATGTGGATGCTACCGTGATTATGTATAATCGTGAATGAATCATGAATAATGATAAGTGAGAAAGTTACAGAGGAACAAGATCATATTGCCCCAAAAATGCTAACCTCCCCTGTTATTGGTATTGGTGAGAGGTTGGCATTCTTTTTTTCTTGGGGGGGGGATCTTTGTTTCTTCTGACTTATCATTATTCACAATTCATAATCATGGTATCATCCACAATATAGTCCAAGTACTGGAGAAATAAAAAATAAAATGGGGGAGACTAGAAACATAAAATGCTTTTATTTCTAAACGGTAAAACAGATATGTATGAAAATACCCTCAAATAAAAGGTGACATTCTGTACTGTCGCCTTGCCTCATATGAAGATCTCAAATCCAAAATGCTGGAGAGCCAAAGGTACAAATGTTTGCTTCACTGTCCAAATAAATACAGAGGGGTGTATATTTTGCTGTAGGGGTCTATTTAGGGATGTGTCTCTCTGCTGGTATAATCACTATGACAGGGGTGAGGAAGGGTCAAGTGGTGTCAGGAGCTGCATCCTGACATTGCATTAACCCTAATCATTTACTTATTGATTTAACAGCAACTTGCATCCATGTTGACTGACTCCTCTCATTTAACATGGGTGAGTACGGACATGCACAAACTGGTTTGTTTGTTTGTGTGTGTGTGTTGGGGGGAAGGGGGAGTAACTGGTTACAAAATCAGCTTTCCTTATTTTGTAACCAGTTATCAGCTTTAAGAAAAGTTGATATTTTGTGATGGAAAGACATCATACTAGTGGTAAGATAGAGTTCTGAGATTCTGCAGCTGGACATTAGTAGTAACAATCCTATGACAGCACATTGGTACGAAGTTTGCTACTGCCCTCTTTTGGAGATGTGGTGATTGCCAGTGGTGTAGTCTTGAAGATCTGGCTCCTCCATTAGACCATTCCAGTCTTTTTCACTAGCCTGCAACTACCACCTTTCTCATATAGAGCAAGTGTATTCTATGTTACAAAGACTTCAATATTACTTGTATATTTTGTGTTCTTCCTCTCTCTTTATCAGACTTACAGTATAAACACAGTGATGTACAGACCTTGTACTAACCATCATATGCCACAGGGTGGCAATAATTCCTTACAGATACTAAAGAAGTCTCAGAACTTCTGTCATTGGAATTTGCTGGGATGGTTGCGAAGCAAAAGCCATATACATTCACTGATATTCAAATTATAAACGATGAGCCAGATACAATGGATGGTGTATTCCTTCTCTCACCAATGCAAATTATGTCAACATCAAAATTATGTCAACAAGATTTTTTGCCATATTTGTACATTTGATGTAATTGGCTTCTAACATTTCAAAGCTTGTACAACATTGGCTGTGTCTTGTTTGTCCTTAATTCTGTTCCCAAAGACTTTAGCATATATTATTCTAAGAAAGATTGACACATGCATCTTACCACTGATCCTCAATACAGATTCAGGCTAGATACAAAATGTGCATGGTTCTCCTCCTTTGCACAGTGTAGAATGATGATTACAGTAGGATGCAAAACACTCACCAATGACCTCACGGGAGTGTCCGGTATAAAAGCCAAAGACAAGTTAATGACTGGAGATAATTGTATCTACTATCAGGGCCGGACAACCACATCTGGGGCCCCGGGGCATCTACCTCCAGGGGGCCTGCAATTCTACACATTTTAACATGGGGCAGACAATAGGCAGAATCTCAAATCAAATCAAATCAAATCAAATTTTATTGGCCACATGCGCCGAATACAACAGGTGCAGACATTACAGTGAAATGCTTACTTACAGCCCTTAACCAACAGTGCATTTATTTTTTTATAAAAAAGTAGAATAAAACAAAAAAGTGTTGAGAAAAAAAGAGCAGAAGTAAAATAAAATAACAGTAGGGAGGCTATATATACAGGGGGGTACCGGTGCAGAGTCAATGTGCGGGGGCACCGGCTAGTTGAGGTAGTTGAAGTAATATGTACATGTGGGTAGAGTTAAAGTGACTATGCATAAATAATTAACAGAGTAGCAGCAGCATAAAAAGATGGGGTGGGGGGGGGGGGGGGGCAGTGCAAATAGTCCGGGTAGCCATGATTAGCTGTTTAGGAGTCTTATGGCTTGGGGGTAGAAGCTGTTGAGAAGTCTTTTGCACACCCAAAGCATATTTGGTGCTGGAGGTAAAAGGCAAAACTGGAAAAGGTCTCTGCACACTTCCAGTCAGATGCAAATGTATTTTAATTATAGCTGAGCAAACAATAGTGGGACAGATAAGGTCACACAGCGAGCCAGAGGTAATTGCAGACACCTGTGGTAATCTCAAGTACCCAGAACGGCCACTAGATGTCATAATATTAGATATAAATATAGGCTAGAACAGACCATGTTTTAGATGTATTTCTACTAGAACAAAACACATATACACAGGGAATGTGGTGTTAGTATAAGGACCCCATACTCTCAAAGAGAGCGCAATAAAGTCAAAAAATGGCTAAATATTTTTTTTTATATATACAACACTATATACTGTAGAACCAGGAGAAATCTAGAAAACAACTAGATAAAGGTAAAGGTTAAGGTAACCTGTCGGGGAAGTGTCAGGCCACTAGGGCCGTCATGAATACAGGACACCCTAAAACCAGGGTGTGTTTGTGAAGCTAAGATGATGGCAATAGGAATTACAACATGACCCTCATGTCAAAATGCTAATTAAGTCCTAACAGCTGTAGGGTGCCTAAAGTATGAATCCAGACAAGTTCTCTCTGGCAGAGTTTACGGTCGTTGCCGCCTCCTCTTGGTGACACTTCCACCTTCTCAATGCCCTGGAATTGTAGAGAAGACACACTGTGAGAGCACTGGACAAAGTGACAAGCAACAGACACACTGTGAGAGCACTGGACAAAGTGATATAGCAACAGACACACTGTGAGAGCACTGGACAAAGTGACAAGCAACAGACACACTGTGAGAGCACTGGACAAAGTGATAAAGCAACAGACACTGTGAGAGCACTGGACAAAGTGACAAGCAACAGACACACTGTGAGAGCACTGGACAAAGTGACAAGCAACAGACACACTGTGAGAGCACTGGACAAAGTGACAAGCAACATACACACTGTGAGAGCACTAGACAAAGTGACAAGCAACAGACACACTGTGAGAGCACTGGACAATGTGATAAAGCAACAGACACTCAGTGAGAGCACTGGACAAAGTGACAAGCAACAGACACACTGTGAGAGCACTGGACAAAGTGACAAGCAACATACACACTGTGAGAGCACTGGACAAAGTGACAAGCAACAGACACACTGTGAGAGCACTGAACAAAGTGACAAGCAGCAGACACACTGTGAGAGCACTGGACAAAGTGATAAAGCAACAGACACACTGTGAGAGCACTGGACAAAGTGACAAGCAACAGACACTCAGTGAGAGCACTAGACAAAGTGACAAGCAACAGACACACTGTGAGAGCACTGGACAAAGTGACAAGCAACAGACACACTGAGAGCAATTGACAAAGTGACAAGCAACAGACACACTGTGAGAGCACTAGACAAAGTGACAAGCAACAGACACACTGTGAGAGCACTAGACAAAGTGACAAGCAACAGACACACTGTGAGAGCACTAGTCAAAGTGACAAGCAACAGATACACTGAGAGCAATTGACAAAGTGACAAGCAACAGACACACTGTGAGAGCACTGAACAAAGTGACAAGCAACAGACACACTGTGAGAGCACTTGACAAAGTGACAAGCAACAGAAACATTTTCATCCTTAGAACTCTTATAGAACTCTTATGTTCGCTTATTCTCTGTTTCAAGCTTCTGGATGTCTTGCCCACGTACATGTTGTCACAAACACAATGTAGGATGTAAATCACATTTTTTGTGTTGCATGTGATCACACCTTTAACACTGTATCTTTTTTCAGACCTAGGGTGTCAGAACTCAGAGGTTTTTTTGGTGTTGTTGCACTGAGCACAATTGCCACATGGGTAGTTTCCATCTCTCAGGGGCATAAGGAGGGTTTGTTTAGCACCCATGTTGAGGCTGGCTTGGACTAGTCTACTGCGAAGATTGGGGCCCCGTTAATAGACGAATAAGGGGGGTCCTTGAATTCTTGGCTGAGCGTTGGGTCTGAAGTGAGCATATGCCAGTGTTTCATCACTATGTTTTTAATCATAAAGGCTTTGAGGGTGAATGTAGTAATGAAAAAAAAAAGTGTTTCTGTCAGTCTCTTTATGATATAGAGTGGTCATAAGTTCCCCATTAGCAACCTCTATTCACATGTCCTTGAAATGGACCCTCTTATGGTAATATTCAATAGAGAACTTCAGGTCAGTGTTCAAACTGTTAAAAAAGGAAGTGCATACATGGAGTTCTTGTTCACTGTCAATCCACACACAGAGAATATCATCAATTTACCTGAACTATTTGAGGATCTTGGAAAAGTAAGGGTTCCTGGTCTCATCACAGATAAACTTGTGCTCAAAATAGCCCACATATAAATGTGCATAATTAGGGGCAAAGGTGGAGTCCATAGCAACTCCACTAATTTGAAGGAAAATGTGTTTTTCAAAGGCAAAGTAGTTGATCTTGAGAACTAGAGAAGCCAGTTCAAAGATGAATTCACTAGGTGGTGACATTTCTCTGTCACATTCCTGTAGGTAATATATCCCAGTGCATCTAGCCTTTTTCATGAGAGGTATTCGTGCAGACTGTAGAGGCTCTCTAGATCAAATGTAGCCAATATGATGTTGTCAGGGAGATTAGACATTTTATGATATTTTGTTAATCACATCTGTAGAACCGTTGACAAATGCTGGGAGTTTTTGCACAATAGGCTTAATGAAAGAATCAACAAAGTTGGAGAGTGGCTCTAGAAGAGAGTCAGTACTGGCAACGATGGGTCTGCCCTTAGGTTTGTATAAGCTATTATGGATCTTAGGTAGTATATAGAAAACAGGTATGACAGGGAATTTGCAATGAATCAGATGTAGGGTAAGTTCTGAGTTTCCTATAGAAATGTTCATCATCAAGCTGGCGATAGGCCTCTGCCTTATACAGTAGTCTGATAAGACAGACTATAGCTCCTCCCTTATCGGCAGGTTTAATGACAATCCTAGTATCTTTAGCAAGTTCCTGAATGGCTAGTCTTTCATCTCGGCTCACATTCTTTGGAGAATAAGTCAGTTTGGACTGAGAGAAGTTTAAAACATCCTGTTCCATAATTCTAAAGAAGGTACAAATGGAAGGATTCGATACTTGAGGCATAAATATAATCTTGGGTTTGAACACAGGCATATTGGGTCTTTGTGTATCATTGGAGTCATTAGACCTGCCAAACGTGAATAAGTTAGATTTTTCAACAACAAAAAAGGCCTAAAGATCAGTCTTTATCTCAAAATAGTTACTTTCATATGTGGGGACAAAAGAGAGGCCTTTACTTAAGGCAGGCACCTATCAAATAGATTGATTACAGCATCCTCGCCTGTCGGCGGGTGAGAGGCCTGTTCCTAGGACTGTGGTTTCTTCTTGCCCCTGCTCGTCTTCCTGTGCCCCATCTGCCGTTTTTTGATCGCTGGTGTCCACGGTCTTGGTGATAATAGCCGCTCTGATTAGAGTCTGAGTCACTTGGGAAGTCACTGTCGTCTGCAAAGTGCAATTGGTGGTGGGGATGGCCTCCCTCTGGTGGGTTATGTTGTTTCGTGGGGTCCTCATATGTCCACTTGTAGACTTGGTTAAGCTGGTAATCAGTTGTGTCCCGCTTATATTTCCTGAACTTTTGAGTCATTAGTCCTTCTTCAAATATTTGAAGTGTCTGTTTAATGGAATCGTGGATTACAGTGAAATCATTTCCAAACTTCTGTTGCATCAGTCTTCTGGTTTGAAATGTCTTTGATGACGTCCTCTTTCTGGCATGAGACCTCCTCATAAATTTAGAGCATCAGATCTAGGGAACATTTGTTGAGTATGTTGCAACACTTTTTGTTTAAATCTATGTTGTCTTTCCCAGGGGTTGGAGCTTTTTGGATGCCGAGTCCCTATGGAATGTGTTTATTACACCAATAGAAAAATGTGCAGGCTCACAGTGTGAAGCCAGTACTAGCTACTGTGGAGCCTCAGGCAGCTGCTGAGACCTGCCGGAGATGTTGTGGTGGCAGGAAGTCATGAAGTCAGGAAGTCATCAAGTCGGGATGGACCTTACTGGAGAGCAGGTGGGTTAGCTGTAATCAACCTGTTGTGTTGGGTGTTATCAACCTGATTAACATCAAAGAGAGACTGGGAGAGACAGGGGTAGGACATGGTTTTACAGCAGGAAGACAGACCAACAGGAAGACCAGGAAACCCACTCTCTCACTCACTCTCTCTCTCTTTCTCTCTCTCTCTCTCGCTCTCATTGTTGTGTTAAATTTTTTTGCACTGGTAGACAATAAAAATACAAAAAATAAAACAGATCAGTATCTTTAGATCCTCATGGGAGTGTGACTTTGGGTGAGTACATTTATAAGAAGTGAGGGAATGCCTAACCAATAATGATGACTAACCAATCAGTCAACTCTCTGTAGCCTCAAAGTTCTGAAATACAATCACACGCCTCCTAAACTCCTCAGAATCAACAGCCTTCTGTACACTTTAGAATTGACATAACCACACATAGAACTTGTTAGAATGTACATAGCCTTCTGTTGTTTGATTAGACCAATTCCCTTTCCTTCTTTCAACATGTTGTTGAATATTTTATGTTACTCTCCTGAATGAAGTTCAGGTTACCTACCTACCCACAGGAGAGAATGATTCTTACAGAGACTCCACCCACTTTACACTTTACATGGCAACTCCCCCTTTCTCAACTCCATATAAATGCACCTGTAGGTCAGTCTCAAGGTAGACTGAGCATTCTCCAGGATCCATTCTCCAGGATCCCTCTCTCCCTCTTTCTCTCACTGAAGAAAACAGAATCCAGGTACATGTTTTCATTTCATTGGTTCTATTTAGTCATATCTTACTGTGCACACTAATCAAATATAAAAAATATGAAAGATAAATACGTTTGTGTGAATAACTAATTAGATTTCATTTTCAAAACTTTAAATGTATAATTACTAAAATATTTTGAACTAATTTATAATATTTCAATGATCCATCTTACAGGTAATTTTTTTTGCCAATCTAGATATTTCATATGCCATTATTGCTTTGCTTCTGTACATTTCTCTACTCATCAAAACAAAGGAATGTTTTACTTTTTCTAATGTTTTGTCATGGTGATGGTGGGAGTAATTATGTGACAGAGATGACAGAGAGAGGTTCACCAGCCCACTAATCTCTACTGAACAGCCGAGTGGCTGTGTAGAATGTTTGTTTGACACTAAACAATACTAGGCTACTGCTTTCAATTTCTAGGTACGGCTCTGTTTTAGACAGAGCCTCCACATTTTACATTTTAGTCATTTAGCAGACGCTCTTATCCAGAGCGACTTACAGTTAGTGAATACATATTTTTTATACTGGCCCCCCGTGGGAATCGAACCCACAACCCTGGCGTTGCAAACGCCATGCTCTATCAACTGAGCTACATCCCTGCCGGCCATTCCCTCCCCTACCCTGGACGACGCTGGGCCAATTGTGCGCCGCCCATGAGTCTCACGGTCGCGGCCGGCTGCGACAGAGCCTGGATTCGAACCAAGATCTCTAGTGGCACAGTTAGCACTGCGATGCAGTCATAACTCTGCCCTCGTGTTAGTTCTTGTTTTTGTGATTTCTCTTATTGGTTATTGACAAAGACCTACAAATACAGGAATATATTATCAACAATAACAATCAAAATAGTAATGTAAGATATGAGGGTTTTCTTCACAGTTCTTGGGAAGCTCTTCTGATAAGACTCCTGAACAGCTAATCATGGCTACCCGGACTATTTGCACTGCCCCCCCACCCCATCCTTTTTACGCTGCTGCTACTCTGTTAATTATTTATGCATAGTCGCTTTAACTCTACCCACATGTACATATTACTTCAACTATCTCAACTAGCCGGTGCCCCCGCACATTGACCGGTACCCCCCTGTATATATAGCCTCCCTACTGTTATTTTATTTTACTTCTGCTCTTTTTTTCTCAACACTTTTTTTTGTTGTTGTTTTATTTTTACTTTTTTGCTAAAATAAATGCACTGTTGGTTAAGGGCTGTAAGTAAGCATTTCACTGTAATGTCTGCACCTGTTGTATTCGGCGCATGTGACCAATAAAATTTGATTTGATTTGATTTGATAGAGGATGGGTCATTTACATGTTGATGATTGTACACTGAACTGGGATAAAGTAATGCTTGAGTGGAGCTCAGACAGTCTAGTAGATATAAAAGGCAGTCAACCATCAATGTTTATCAGTCTGTGGTTGACTTTTAGTTTGAATAGACAGCAATGTTGGGCTCATTCAAAACTGGCCCATAGGCTGTGTGTTATTTTGGCTCCTGTATGGGTGCAAAATAACCGTTTTGGACCCTAGCCAAAGGTTTGTGTGCCTAAAATAATTATTTGAATGTTGTATGAAGAAATAATTGACTCAAAGCTATCACAAGTGACCTTGACTAATTTTGTCCTCAAATACAGTAATGATGATTTCCGTACCCATCAGATCAGACATGTTTCTGGAGGCCACATCTGTCATGTTTTCAAGTCTAGCCTACATCTCAGACTGAATGATATAGTGAAAGACCAAATCCTCCTCAGTTTAATACCAAGTTCGTGTTTGTATAATGTTATTAGCCTATACTGTATGCGTTTCAACCAAGTCTTCTTCCTCTTTGTCATCTCTCACACAGAGCCGTCATGTCTTCCAGTTTCTCTTTGCGGAGCTTCTCTAAGGGCCGCCAGCCCTCCTTCTCCAGTTTATCTCTGAGAGACAGTGGCCGTGCCCGCTCCAGAGCCGCTGTGTCCTTTGCCGCGGCCAGCCCCCTGACCCGCTCTGCATCCGTCAGCCACGACCTGAACAGCCAGCCCGTCTACTTGAACCTCAATGGGCAGATGGGTAACCATACCAATGAGAAGGAGGCCATGCAAGGCCTCAACAACCGCCTGGCCACTTACCTGGACAAGGTAGGCGGAAGGTAGCCTAGAGGTTAGAAAAGCTGGTCAGCAACCAAAGGGTTGTTGGTTCAAATCCCTGATCCGCTGGAAATCTGGTGGGAAGTGAGCTGGCAACCAGATAGTTACAGTATCAGTATCCTAGATGCCATTTCCTGCCGTTGTTCCCTTGAGCAAGGCACTTGCAGGTACTAAAAGATGATGGACAATAAACTTCTTCTTCTTCTAAGGTGCGCTCACTGGAGAAGTCCAATGCAGATCTGGAGCTGAGGATCAAGCAGATAATGATTGAGCGCATCCCTAAAAGTCACGACTTCGAAACCATGATGGCCCAGGCCCACCAGGTGGAACAGGAGGTGGGTTCCCAATGTCCCTACGTTGCCATGAGCCCTCTTTCTCACCCCATGTAACTCCCCATGCCCTTATCTCACTTCTTGCAGCATGTACAACGAGGACACACTGTGTCATGATATGGATATACACATTGTAAACATAGTATGTATAGTCACATAGTACACACTTGTGGCCATATACGTATGTGTTCTTCACACTCTCTTAAATAGGAGTTTAACATTAGCAGAAATTGACCCTTTTAGTTAACCTGCACTAGACTGACACACTAGACTGTTGGTTAAAGATTAGTCAAAATAAGGCCATGTAAAATTGAATGGTTACACGTGAATGAGAATGGAATGTGTTACCCAATTTCTCAAGGATGTACACCTACTCATTCAAGGGTTTTTCTTTATTTTGACTATTTTCTACATTGTAGAATAATAGTGAATACATCAAAGCTATGAAATAACACATATGGAATCATGTAGTAACCAAAAAAGTGTTAAACAAATCAAAATATATTTTATATTTGAGGTTCTTCAAAGTAGCCACCCTTTGCCTTGATGACAGCTTTGCACACCCTTGGCATTCTCTCAACCAGCTTCACCTAGAATGCTTTTCCAACGGTCTTGAAGGAGTTCCCACATATGCTGAGCACTTGTTGGCTGCTTTTCCTTCACTCTGCGGTCCAACTCATCCCAAACCATCTCAATTGGGTTGAGGTCGGGTGATTGTAGAGGCTAGGTCATCTGATGCAGCACTCCATCACTCTCCTTCTTGGTCAAATAGCCCTTACACAGCCTGGAGGTGTGATTTGGGTCATTGTCCTGTTAAAAAACGAATTGTAGTCCCACTAAGCGTAAACCAGATGGGATGGTGTATCGCTGCAGAATGCTTCACGGTGGACTTATCAGACCAAAGGACAGATTTCCACCAGTCTAATGTCCATTGCTCGTGTTTCTTGGCCCAAGCAAGTCTCTTCTTCTTATTGGTGTCCATTAGTAGTGGTTTCTTTGCAGCAATTCGACCATGAAGGCCTGATTCACGCAGTCTCCTCTGAACAGTTGATGTTGAGATGTGTCTGTTACTTGAACTCTGTGAAGCATTTATCTGGGCTGCAATTTCTGAGGTTGGTAACTCTAATGAACTTATCCTCTGCAGCAGAGGTAACTCTGGTTCTTCCTTTCCTGTGGCGGTCCTCATGAGAGCCAGTTTCATCATAGCGCTTGATGGTTTTTGCGACTGCACTTGAAAAAACTTTCAAAGTTCTCAATGTTCTGAATTGACTGACCTTCATGTCTTAAAGTAATGATGGACTGTCGTTTCTCTTTGCTTATTTGAGCTATAAGGCAAGTACGGGAAACAATAGAACACAATGAAAAATCTGGGAAACCAGGCCTGCTATTTGTAGCTGACTTTGAAAAGGCTTTTGATAAAGTACGACTGGAGTTTATATAAACTCAGCAAAAAAAGAAACGTCCTCTCACTGTCAACTGCGTTTATTTTCAGCAAACTTAACATGTGTAAAATTTTGAATGAACATAACAAGATTCAACAACTGAGACATAAACTGAACAAGTTCCACAGACATGTGACTAACAGAAATTGAATAATGTGTCCCTGAACAAAGGGGGAGTCAAAATCAAAAGTAACAGTCAGTATCTGGTGTGGCCACCAACTGCATTAGATACTGCAGGGCATCTCCTCCTCATGGACTGCACCAGATTTGCCAGTTCTTGCTGTGAGATGTTACCCCACTCTTCCACCAATGGCCCTAGCCCTCACCCTCCGATCCAACAGGTCCTAGACGTGCTCACTGGGATTGAGATCCGGGCTCTTCGCTGGCCGTGGCAGAACACTGACATTTCTGTCTTGCAGGAAATCACGCACAGAACGAGCAGTATGGCTGGTAGGCATTGTCATGCTGGAGGGTCATGTCAGGATGAGCCTGCAGGAAGGGTACCACATGAGGGAGGAGGATGTCTTCCCTGTAACACACAGCGTTGAGATTGCCTGCAATGACAACAAGCTCAGTCCGATGATGCTGTGACACACCGCCCCAGACCATGACGGACCCTCCACCACCAAATCGATCCCGCTCCAGAGTACAGGCTTCGGTGTAATGTTCATTCCTTCGACGATAAACGAGAATCTGACCATCACCCCTGGTGAGACAAAACCACGACTCGTCAGTGAAGAGCACTTTTTGCCAGTCCTGTCTGGTCCAGCGATGGGGGGTTTGTGCCCATATGCGACGCTGTTGCCGGTGATGTCTGGTGAGGACCTGCCTTACAACAGGCCTACAAGCCCTCAGTCCAGCCTCTCTCAGCCTATTGCGGACAGTCTGAGCACTGATGGAGGGATTGTGCGTTCCTGGTGTAACTCGGGCAGTTGTTGTTGCCATCCTGTACCTGTTCCGCAGGTGTGATGTTCGGATGTACTGATCCTGTGCAGGTGTTGTTACACATGGTCTGCCACTGCAAGGATGATCAGCTGTCTGTCCTGTCTCCCTGTGGCGCTGTCTTAGGCGTCTCACAGTACGGACATTACAATTTATTGCCCTGGCCACATCTGCAGTCCTCATGCCTCCTTGCAGCATGCCTAAGGCACGTTCACGCAGATGAGCAGGGACCTTGGGCATCTTTCTTTTGGTGTTTTTCAGAGTCAGTAGAAAGGCCTCTTTAGTGTCCGAAGTTTTCATAACTGTGACCGTAATTGCCTACCATCTTTATACTGTTAGTGTCTTAACGACCGTTCCACAGGTGCATGTTCATTAATTGTTTATGGTTCATTGAACAAGCATGGGGAACAGTGATTAAACCCTTTACAATGAAGATCTGTGAAGTTACATGGATTTTTACGAATTATCTTTGAAAGACAGGATCCTGAAAAAGGTATGTTTCTTTTTTTGCTGAGTTTAGAATTATGTAGATATGTAAAAGTGAATGCTGCTTTTCTTAGGTGAGGAGGAAGACACTGGAGAACGCTCGCCTTATGCTGGAGATTGACAATGCTAAACTTGCAACTGATGACTTCAGGATCAAGTGAGTTTCGGGACTGGTTCCATGCACCTCTCTGTTTGTCATGTCTTTGCATCTTTGCTTCTGTTGTTCAGTACATCTGTAGCTCTGTTCAATTTCAGGTGAAGGCTGCAAAGGGTAAAGCGCTTGAAGCAGGTTTGCAGGTGTATGTTTAGGCAAAGGCCTGTGTGTACTGTTGTGTATTTTGTAGTCTACAGGACATGTTCATTGGCACCACGCAAACATCACTTAGTAGACAAATATTTGGGAATTTATAAGTGTGACTGTATGTGTGTCAGTGTGTGCTTGTGCATATGCGTATGCAAGTGTCGATTAGTCCTGTGACTACATTCCCTTCCTCCCTCTTTCCCGCCCTCCTTCACCCCACCCCTTCTTTCAGGTTTACATTTAATTTTTCTATGTGTAATGAATACTTTGAAGTCTTAGTCACCCAAGCTCACACATTCTCTCACTTTAAAATCTCTCACTTCTCAAACTCTCAATCTCTCACAATGTCTCACTTCTCAATCTCTCCCAAACTCTTCCCTCCCTCCCAGGTGGGAGACAGAGATGTGCATGTCCCAGTCTGTGGAGAGGGACTGCTTGGCCCTGAAGAAGGCCAAGGTGGACCATGAGCAGATCATCGTGTCCCTGAGAGGAGACCTGGACAGCCTGAAGGAAGAGCTCTACTTCCTCAAGAAGAACCATGAGGAGGTGAGAGGAGATAGCTCTGTAGATCTTTATTCATCCAAAAGCATATAAATAAAAAAGTAACACAAGAAAGAGGACAACTCCCCTAACGATGATGATATCCCAGCAGACAAAACTAGTTGAAGTTATGTCATCATTATGTAATTTTAACTAGTTTTGTCCACTGAGATAGTGGGGCCAGGTGTTCATCCTTAGCTTTGTGACCTGGCCTATCACTCGAACCCAGAGTTTTCCCTGGTCTCCTGGTATGAGGAGGTATTACTGACTGGAGAGAGACAAGGGTGTCCTCTGTCACCATTCCTCTTCTAGCTGGCCATTAGCTGGATAATCACAAAGACTACAGAATATAATAATTGGTCTGCGAGGGGAAGCAATGAAGGAGGAGAATAGAGTGGTCCTCTGTTCCTTTCTGCACTGGTGGTGGTATCACTCTGCATCCCCTGGGAAGCTGGGATGCACTAGAAAGCTTGGAACCTGCTCGGAGTCTGAAACTCAACACCGGAGGTCCCTTTGTGTTAAGTAACTTGAAGCCTGAGAGTAACTCAGGTCTTAGATTTTTTACTCAAGTCTCCATAGAGGCCCCTCTGATAACATCTTTGCTTCACTGGTTGCTCTGCTCTGAATAGGCACACTACAGACCTGTGTGAAGACATAAGTTACCTTGTACTACTTGTCTGTGGCGAGGGGTAGAATGATGTGTGTGTGTGTGTGTGTGTGTGTGTGTGTGTGTGTGTGTGTGTGTGTGTGTGTGTGTGTGTGTGTGTGTGTGCGCGCGCATGTAAGTGTTTGTGCATGTAAGTGTGCGTAGGCTCAACCCTTCCTGTTTTCCTATGGTGTGTGTGCTTTAAGTCGATGACTGGCACCAGAAGTGCTGGGTGTGTTTGGAAAGCAGGGTGTGGTGCCAATGCAGTGGTACCATATGTTCTATCTATTAGGCTGTATGTGACACACAGAGAAAGGGCATAGTGAGAGGGAACAGTGATCAAGGCACACACTAGGAGTAACATGAGCTCAACTCCATCAAGTATTTATGGAGAGGATGTTAATAAAGAGGAGGGTCTCACCTTCTCTCTTGTGGGGTGTAGAATTCACTGGAGAACACACACTTCATAGGACTAATACACGAACAGAGAATATTCATAAAAGCATGCAAACAATAACATAGAGAAAAACATGGTGGAAATTATGTTAGAAACTGAACACAAAGACAATCACGTAAGAGTTTCCATTTCCTGTCTTGCTTGCTCTTTGGGGGTCTACGCCAGGTTACTGTGAAGTACTTTGTGACAACTGATGTAATTGATTGATTAATTGATTGATTGATCGTCTCTCTGAAGGAGGTGAAGTCTATGAAGGGCCATATTGCTGCTCAGACTGTTAACGTGGAGGTGGACTCAGGCCGTGGTGGACCTGAACTGGGCACAGTTATGTCAGAGCTCAGGACTCAGTACGAGGGTATCGTCAAGAAGAACAAGGACCAAGCTGAGCAGTGGTACCTCAAGAAGGTCAGTGGGGGACTGGCTGGCTGGGTGCATCACCATGCCAGAAACTAGCCACTAGTGTTTAGTCTCTCAGGGCTGATTATTTGTAACTTGAGATGTGTGCGTGTGACTAGAATTTTCATGCAAATCTCCCATTGACGTTGCATGTGTATCTCAAGTTACGATTCAGGCGTATCATAGATATTATATCCAGGTGAACCCAGGTATTTGAACGCAGGTCTGGTATCTAGTAACATGGCCTACAGCGTTCAGGAACGTGTGTGTGTGTGTTACTGATCTCAGTAACACGGAGGTGTGGTGCGTTCAGGAAAGTGTGTGTGGTGTGTTACAGCTGGAGACCGTGCAGAACGAGGTGAAGGAGTCTAACGAGGCTCTGAGAGGAGCTCAGAGTGAGCTGGTAGACAGACGACGCTTCCTACAGACCCTGGAGGTAGAGCTGGAGAGTCTGCACAAACAGGTAGGAACTAGGAACCTTTCACCTGGGGATTGTGTTGTATTGGGGAACTTAGAATACGGTGTCACCTTAAGATAAAGCTGGAAAGTCTGCACAAACAGGTAGGAACTTTTCATCTGGGGGGTTGTGTTTCACTGGGGAACATAAATATACAGTGCCTTGCAAAAGTATTCATCCCCTTTGGTGTTTTTCCTATTTTGTTGCATTACAACCTGTAATTTAAATTGATTTTTATTTGGATTTCATGTAATGGACATACACAAAATAGTCCAAATTGGTGAGTGAAATGAAAAAGATTACTTGTTAAAAAAAACTATAAAAAATAAATAACGGAAAAGTGGTGCGTGCATATGTATTCACACCCTTTGCTATGAAGCCCCTAAATAAGATCTGGTACAACCAATTACCTTAAGAAGTCACATAATTAGTTAAATAAAGTCCACCTGTGTGCAATCTAAGTGTCACATGATCTGTCACATGATCTCAGTATATACAGTGGTGAGAGCAAGTATTTGATACACTGCCGATTTTGCAGGTTTTCCTACTTACAAAGCATATAGAGGTCTGTAATTTTTATCATAGGTATACTTCAACTGTGAGAGACGGAATCTAAAACAAAAATCCAGAAAATCACATTGTATGATTTTTAAGTAATTAATTTGCATTTTATTGCATGACATAAGTATTTGATACATCAGAAAAGCAGAACTTAATATTTGGTACAGAAACCTTTGTTTGCAATTACAGAGATCATACATTTCCTGTAGGTCTTGACCAGGTTTGCACACACTGCAGCAGGGATTTTGGCCCACTCCTCCATACAGACCTTCTCCAGATCCTTCAGGTTTCGGGGCTGTCGCTGGAAAATACGGACTTTCAGCTCCCTCCAAAGATTTTCTATTGGGTTCAGGTCTGGAGACTGGCTAGGCCACTCCAGGACTTTGAGATGCTTCTTACGGAGCCACTCCTTAGGTGCCCTGGCTGTGTGTTTCGGGTCGTTGTCATGCTGGAAGACCCAGCCACGACCCATCTTCAATGCTCTTTTTTATTTTTTTATTTCACCTTTATTTAACCAGGTAAACCAGTTGAGAACAGGTTCTCATTTACAACTGCGACCTGGCAGGTCACTTTAAGCTCTTACTGAGGGAAGGAGGTTGTTGGCCAAGATCTCGCGATACATGGCCCCATCCATCCTCCCGTCAATACGGTGCAGTCGTCCTGTCCCCTTTGCAGAAAAGCATCCCCAAAGAATGATGTTTCCACCTCCATGCTTCACAGTTGGGATGGTGTTCTTGGGGTTGTACTCATCCTTCTTCTTCCTCCAAACATGGCGAGTGGAGTTTAGACCAAAAAAAGCTATATTTTTGTCTCATCAGACCACATGACCTTCTCCCATTCCTCCTCTGGATCATCCGGATGGTCATTGGCAAACTTCAGACGGGCCTGAACATGCGCTGGCTTGAGCAGGGGGACCTTGCGTGCGCTGCAGGATTTTAATCCATGACGGCATAATGTGTTACTAATGGTTTTCTTTGAGACTGTGGTCTCAGCTCTCTTCAGGTCATTGATCAGGTCCTGCCGTGTAGTTCTGGGCTGATCCCTCACCTTCCTCATGATCATTGATGCCCCACGAGGTGAGATCTTGCATGGAGCCCCAGACCGAGGGTGATTGACCGTCATCTTGAACTTCTTCCATTTTCTAATAATTGCGCCAACAGTTGTTGCCTTCTCACCAAGCTGCTTGCCTATTGTCCTGCAGCCCATCCCAGCCTTGTGCAGGTCTACAATTTTATCCCTGATGTCCTTACACAGCTCTCTGGTCTTGGACATTGTGGAGAGGTTGAAGTCTGTTTGATTGAGTGTGTGGACAGGTGTCTTTTATACAGGTAACAAGTTCAAACAGGTGCAGTTAATACAGGTAATGAGTGGAGAACAGGAGGGCTTCTTAAAGAAAAACTAACAGGTCTGCGAGAGCTGGAATTCTTACTGGTTGGTAGGTGATCAAATACTTATGTCATGCAATAAAATGCAAATTAATTACTTAAAAATCATACAATGTGATTTTCTGGATTTTTGTTTTAGATTCCGTCTCTCACAGTTGAAGTGTACCTATGATAAAAAATTACAGACCTCTACATGCTTTGTAAGTAGGAAAACCTGCAAAATCAGCAGTGTATCAAATACTTGTTCTCCCCACTGTATATACACCTGTTCTGAAAGGCCCCAGAGTCTGCAACACCACTAAGCAAGGGGCACCACCAAGCAAGCGGCACCATGAAGACCAAGGAGCTCTCCAAACAGGTCAGGGACAAAGTTGTGGAGAAGTACAGATCAGGGTTGGGTTATAAAAAAATATCAGAAACTTTGAACATCCCACAGAGCACCATTACATCCATTATTAAAAAATGGAAAGAATATGGCACCACAACAAACCTGCCAAGAGAGGGCCGCCCACCAAAACATTAATCAGAGAGGCAACAAAGAGACCAAAGATAACCCTGAAGGCGCTGCAAAGCTCCACAGCGGAGATTGGATTATCTGTCCATAGGGCCACTTTAAGCCGTACACTCCACAGAGCTGGGCTTTATGGAAGAGTGGCCAGAAAAAAAACATGACTTAAAGAAAAAAATAAGCAAACACGTTTGGTGTTCGCCAAAAGGCATGTGGGAGACTCCCCAAACATATGGAAGAAGGTACTCTGGTCAGATGAGATGAAAATTGAGCTTTTTGGCCATCAAGGAAAACGCTATGTCTGGAGCAAACCCAACACCTCTCATCCCCCCGAGAATACCATCCCATTGTGGTGGCAGCATCATGCTGTGGGGATGTTTTTCATCGGAAACTGGTCAGAATTGAAGGAATTATGGATGGCGCTAAATACAGGGAAATTCTTGAGGGAAACCTGTTTCAGTCTTCCAGAGATTTGAGACTGGGACGGAGGTTCACCTTCCAGCAGGACATAGACCCTAAGCATACTGCCAAAGCAACAATCTAGTGGTTTAAGGGGAAACATTTAAATGTCTTGGAATGGCCTAGTCAACGCCCAGACCTCAATCCAATTGAGAATATGTGGTATGACTTAAAGATTGCTGTACACCAGCGGAACCCATCCAACTTAAAGGAGCTGGAGCAGTTTTGCCTTGAAGAATGGGAAAAAATCCCAGTGGCTAGATGTGCCAAGCTTATAGAGACATACCCCAAGAGACTTTCAGCTGTAATTGCTGCAAAAGGTGGCTCTACAAAGTATTGACTTTGGGGGGGTGGGGGGGGGGGGGGTTGAATAGTTATGCATGCCCAAATGTTTTTGTTTCACAAAAAAGAATATTTTGCATCTTCAAAGTGGTAGGCATGTTGTGCAAATCAAATGATACAAACTCCCCAAAAATCAATTTTAATTCCAGGTTGTAAGGCAACAAAATAGGAAAAATGCCAAGGGGGGTGAATACTTTCGCAAGCCACTGTACCATGCCACTCCAATCTACAGTCGAGAGCCTGTATGAGCACGTGACACACAGCAAGAAGTAACCTTTCCTCTGGGGGTTATGTTTCACTGGGGAACTGTAAAAATACAATGGCACTCAAATATACAGTATCACTAAGATCTCACCCTTTGTTCCCACCTATGTTAACCTTAACGTTGACAGCAAATATCACTCACCTCCCCTGACCTTGGGTCAGAGAAGGATTAGTGTTACGTAACGATCCCTGAAATGCTGTAGCTCTCTAACAGTCATATTCAGAGGTCAACAAAGACCTTAGTTGAACAATGTGCATGTGGATGTTAACAACATCTCCCCCTCAGGTGGCAGCTCTGCAGGGTAACCTGAGTGAGACAGGTGAGAAGTACAGACTGGAGATGGAGCGCCTGCAGGCCACGCTGTCCCAGCTGGAGGAGGACCTGTCTCAGCTGCGTCTGGACATGCAGGTACTTACTGGTAGCCCAGCGGCTAAGGAGGTGGACCTGTATATAGATTTATGTTGTTTACTGTAACAAAAGGACCAATAAAGTTGTATCGTATTGTGTTGTTTTGCAGCGCAACAAGACAGACTACGAACAGCTGCTCCGCATCAAGCAGAACCTGGAGATGGAGATTGCCACCTACAGAAGACTACTGGAGGGAGAGGAGACGTGAGTCACCATGATAATATATGCCATTTAGCAGACGTGTTTATCCAAAGTGACTTGCAGTTATGGGTGGGTAAATTTTTTACATATGGGTGGTCCTGGGAATCGAACCCACTATCCTGGCATTGCTAGAGACCCATGCCCTACCAACTGCGCTACGGAACATGATTATGCTACAGTAAGAAGTAATTAAGGGATGCTTAGTGAGTACTGTATATCCAGGCTAGTTCTCCTCTCAAAGGACTACATTATCTGCTTTGTTGTGTTGAGTCTAACAAAGAATTGCTCTTTCCTGGTAAACCAGCCAATTGATGACCATACATGGTAACATCTTCAGGCTCTGCTGTAGCCGGCTGCAACCGGGAGACCAATGGGGCGGCGCAAAATTGGCCAAGCGTCGTCCAGGGTAGGGGAGGGAATGGCCGGCAGGGAGGTAGCTCAGTTGGTAGAGCATGGCGTTTGCAACGCCAGGGTTGTGGGTTCGATTCCCACGGGGGGCCAGTATGAAAAAAAAATGAATAATGTATGTACTAACTGTAAGTCGCTCTGGATAAGAGCGTCTGCTAAATAATGTAAATGTAAATGTAAAATCTTCTGCCTGTGACAATTTCCATGTTTCAGCCCAAGTAATTGTGCACGTTTTAACTCTAACCTGCAGGATTAAAGTTCCCCCACCAAAAAGTGAGTATCATCAGTATATTAACTTCACTTTGCTTTACTCTCACTTCTTTAATTAACACAGGCTAACCTAAGCAAACATCAAAGCTTGGCATTACTCACTCAGCACACAGCAACACATTGATTGGTTGATTGCGGCTGTGACCGTTCACCTGGATGGCGAGGCCTTCTTTATCAGTGTGACATCAGGGAATTCCATCCATGGCGTGTGATAAGAATCCCCATTCATTCATGAACACGTCATTTAATTCTCACACAGAGAGACCTCAATTCACCTCAACCTCTCAAATGGACTGCATGGACCCACCCTGGTCACCCACTCTTTTGTTTATCTTTCTTTCTTATTTTCCCTCCTCCCTTTGCCCTTCTCCATCTCTCTATATGTACAGTGCCTTGAAAAAGTATTCATCCCCCTTGGCGTTTTTCCTATTTTGTTGCATTACAACCTGTAATTTAAATAGATTTTTATTTGGATTTCATGTAATGGACATACACAAAATAGTCCAAATTGGTGAAGTGGAATTTAAAAAATAACGGAAAAGAGGTGCGTGCATATGTATTCACACCCTTTGCTATGAAGCCCCTAACTAAGATCTGATGCAACCAATTACATTCAGAAGTCACATAATTAGTTAAATAAAGTCCACCTGTGTACAATCTAAGTGTCACATGATCTCAGTATATATACACCTGTTCTGATAGGCCCCAGAGTCTGCAACACCACTAAGCAAGGGGCACCACCAAGCAAGCGGCACCATGAAGACCAAAGAGCTCTCCAAACAGGTCAGGGACAAAGTTGTGGAGTAGTACAGATCAGGGTTGGGTTACAAAAAAATATCTGAAACTTTGAACATCCCACGGAGCACCATTACATCCATTATTAAAAAATTGAAAGAATATGGCACCACAACAAAATACTTTCAGCTGTAATTGCTGCAAAAGGTGGCTCTACAAAGTATTTTCTTTAGGGGGTTGGGGGTGAATAGTTATGCACGCTCAAGTTTTCAGTTTTTTTTGTCTTATTTCTTGTTTGTTTCACAATAAAAAATATTTTGCATCTTCAAAGTGGGAGGCATGTTGTGTAAATCAAGTGATACAAACCCCCAAAAAATCTATTTTAATTCCAGGTTGTAAGGCAACAAAATAGGTAAAATGCCAAGGGGGGTGAATACTTTCGCAAGCCACTGTATATGACTTGTGTTTTATATGGGCATATATGGTAGAAACATATACAATATGCCCATATATACTTATATAGGTATCCACACATGCTGTATATAAGTACATGTAAGTACATATATGTTACATATACATTACCAGTCAAAAGTTTGGACACACCTACTCATTCAAGGGTATTTCTTTATTTTTACTATTTTCTACAATGTAGAATAATAGTGAATACATCAAAACTATGAAATAACAAATATTGAATAATGTAGCAACCAAAAAAGTGTTAAACTAAATATATTTGAGATTCTTCAAAGTAGCCACCCTTTGCCTTGATGACAGCTTTGCACACCCTTGGCATTCTCTCAACCAGCTTCATGAGGAATGCTTTTCCAACAGTCTTGAAGGAGTTCCCACATATGCTGAGCACTTGTTGGATGCTTTTCCTTCACTCTGCGGTCCAACTCATCCCAAATCATCTCAATTGGGTTGAGGTCGGGTGATTGTAGAGGCCAGGTCATCTGATGCAGCACTCCATCACTCTCTCATTGGTCAAATAGCCCTTACACAGCCTGGAGGTGTGTTTGGGGTCATTGTCCTGTTGAAAAACAAATGATAGTCCCACTAAGCGCAAACCAGATAGGATGGCGTATCGCTGCGGAATGCTGTGATAGCCATGCAGGTTAAGTGTGCCTTGAATTCTAAATAAATCACAGACAGTGTCACCAGCAAAGCACCCCCACACCATCACTCCTCCTCCTCCATGCTTCACGGTGGGAACCACACATGTGGAGATCATTCATTCACCTACTTTGCGTCTCACAAAGACACGGCGGTTGGAACCAAATATCTCAAATTTGAACTAATCAGACCAAAGGACAGATTTCCACCGGTCTAATGTCCATTGGTCGTGTTTCTTGGCCCAAGCAAGTCTCTTCTTATTATTGGTGTCCTTTAGTAGTGGTTTCTTTGCAGCAATTCGACCATGACTGATTCACGCAGTCTCCTCTGAACAGTTGATGTTGAGATATGTCTGTTACTTGAACTCTGTGAAGCATTTATTTGGGCTGCAATTTCTGAGGCTGGTAACACTTTCAAAGTTTTTGACATTTTCTGGATTGACTGACCTTCATGTCTTAAAGTAATGAAGGACTGTCGTTTCTCTTTTTTTATTTGAGTTGTTCTTGCCATAATATGGACTTGGTCTTTTACCAAATAGGGCTGTCTTCTGTATACCCCCCCCCACCTTGTCACAACACAACTGATTGGCTCAAACGCATTAAGAAGGAAAGAAATTCTACAAATTAACTTCTAACAAGGCACACCTGTTAATTTAAATGCATTGCAGTTGACTACCTCATTACATTTACATTTACCTCATGAAGCTGGTTGAGAGAATGCCGAGTGTGCAAAGCTGTCATCAAGACAAAGGGTGGCTACTTTGAAGAATCTCAAATATAACATATATTTTGATTTGTTTAACACTTTTTTGGGCTCTACATGATTCCATATGTGTTATTTCATAGTTTTGATGTCTTCACTATTATTCTACATTGTAGAAAATAGTAAAAATAAAGAAAAACCCTGGAATGAGTAGGTGTGTCCAAACCTTTGACTGGTACTGTATGTTGAAAGGATTGGCCGTTTTCATATATGTGACATATTTCTGCCTTATATACACATATGTGCATATATGTATAATGCCTATATGCTCACATACAGTATGTGTGACACATGTCGTATTAAAATATTTATTACGTATATGTCCCATATGTCAATATGTGTTAACATATATGTTACGGGAGCATTATTGAAGTGACACTTGTATTCATGGTAATAAAACATTAGAACAAACGCCACAAAACACAAAACTTAATTTAAGCCTATTCATGTCATCACTTCTCAATTCAGCTGTTTTACTGTTTTTATATTTTCCTACTTGTCCCTTTGTTGCACCCGGTAAGGGCTTCATGACAGCATCTGTGGGGGGAAAGCAACAAATATAAGATAAACAGCCCATAGAACAGTTAGGGGTTCACCTTTATGTGAAAAGCTTATTAGATTTAGTTTAATAGGAAATCCTTGACCATTAATGCCCTATTTGAAATTATTGATTTGCAAATTCAATTAAGGGATAGTTAACCTTTTTACACCTTATAGTCAGTGAGATTAATCCTTATCCTGAAAGTAGTCCATGGGCCAGGAGAAACTGTAATCCATGATTCAGAGTTGTTTAAATATATCACGTTTCAGGAGAAGACCCAGATGCAGACAGTGTCGAAGTAACAAAAGTTTCTAACAAAAACAGGGGGCAGGCAAACGACAGGTCAAGGGCAGGCAGAGGTCAGTAATCCAGATCAGAACATTTAGTAGCCTCTTTTCACAGGCGATGTATCTCCGACACAACATCTGTTATCCTTACATGTGCATTCTGAGTTGGAGACCCCCCAAAAATGACTCAATGTGATTGGATCTTCTTCGAACTTGGAGACGAAATTCTATTGAGCCTGAGAAAGCTTCCACCTCACCCCCAAGGCCGAGCCCCTCCTAGCCATAATCTCAACAAAACGGAGCTGCTCTTCCTCCCGGGGAAGGCCTGCCCATTCCAAGACCTCGCCATCATGGTTGACCACTCCGCCCTCCAGACGTTATTTGGGACAGTAACGTTCGAGCCTGGGTGACTTTTGATCTGCAAAACATCAGTATTTCACTCAGATGCTGTAAAAAACTATAAAGTACTATAACTAAGTAAAGTAACATAATACATCCTCTGTATTTAAAATAGTCATACTAGCTAATATATTGACTTTTATTTAAAAAATATACCTTATCATTAATCTTAACCTCAGATGATATAAAAGTTAACAATCATGTACTATGTTTAAAGAAAAGGAAAACACTTACACTATATATACAAAAGTATCTGGACACCACTTCAAATGAGTGGATTCGGCTATTTCAGCCACACCCGTTGCTGACAGGTGTATAAAATCGAGCACATATCCATGCAATCTCCATAGACACACATTGGCGGTAGAATGGCCTTACAGTAGAGCTCAGTGACATTCAACATGGCACCGAACAAGTCAGTTAGTCAAATTTCTGCCCTGCTAGAGCTGCCGCTGTCAACTGTTATTGTGAAGTAGAAACGTCTAGGAGCAACAACAGCTCAGCTGCGAAGTGTTCGGCCACACTAGCCCACAGAACGGGATCACCAAGTGCTAAAGCTTCATGAAATGGGTTTCCATGGCCAAGCAGCCACACACAAGCCTAAGATCACCATGCATAATGCCCAGCGTTGGCTGCAGTGATGTAAAGCTCGCCGCCATTGGACTCTGAAACAGTGGAAACACGTTCCCTGAAGTGATGAATCACGCTTCACGATCTGGCAGTCCGACGGACGAATCTAGGTTTGGCGGATGCCAGGTAAATGCTACCTGCCCCAATGCATAGTGCCAACTGTAAAGTTCGGTAGAGGAGGAATGGTCTGGGGCTGTTTTTCATGGTTCGGGCTAGGCCCCTTAGTTCCAGTGAAGGGAAATCTTAACGCTACAGCATACGATGACATTCTAGACAATTCCGTGCTTCCAACTTTGTGGCAACAGTTTGGGAAGGCCCTCGTGCACAAAGCGAGGTCCATACAGAAATATTTTTTGGGAGATCGTTGTGGAAGAACTTGACTGGCCTGCACAGAGCCCTGACCTCAACCCCATCAAACATCTTTGGGATGAATTGGAACGCCGACTGCGAGCCAGGCCTAACTGCCCAACATCAGTGCCCGACCTCACTAATGCTCTTGTGGCTGAATGGAAGCAAGTCCCCACAGCAATGTTCCAACATCTAGTGGAAAGCATTCCCAGAAGAGTGGAGGCTGTTATAGCAGCAAAGGGGGGACCAACTCCATATTAATGCCCATGATTTTGGAATGAGATGTTCGACGAGCAGGTGTCCACATACTTTTGGTATTGTAGTGCATAAGGCCATATATTACTTTTCCGTATGGGACTGCTAAACTAACCCAAGATCAGCATCTAGGGGCAACTTTATCCTACACTGAGCTGTTACACAAGGAAACATCCCTAGGCTAGCGTGTGTAAAGTCTGTTGGTGGTAGATGTAAAGAGCAAAGGTTAGGTACTCCAGGCCATTGGCTCGCTGACAAAGCGAACTGCTATTTACACTACAGGTTCAAAGTAGGTTCAGCGGCATTCCCTTATGTCAGAATAAAATGTACAACTTTGATTCTGTGCTGCTTCCACCACCCTGGCATCAAATCAAGGGCCGTGGCTACACACTAATGACAGTTTGTTTCATAAACCTGCAAACAAAGCAAACGCCCAAAACATATCTGTCCCTAGCAACTACAGTAGGTACAAATATACTGTAAGCCGTAATGTTGTAACTACGTCTTCATGTAAGCCTGTAACTCACTCAATCCCTTCGGTAACACTTTATTTGAAGGACTATGGACTCCATAACTCATTCATAAGCAGTAGGTAAGTCATCAATAGCAAGTTAGCAAGTTCATAGGCTGTGTTACAAACCAGAACCTGTGTTACAGTATTAGTGTGACCCTGTGACATTCAGTAACCCATCTTCTTCTTCTTCCTCATCCACTACCTCTCGTTGCATTGCAGAAGAGCCAGAGGTGTGGACCAGGAAGATAGTGAAGGTGGTGACACAGACCATGATCAACGGCAAGGTGGTGGATGAGTCCAGCGAGGTGGAGCAGATAGACGAAGAAGTGAAGAAGAAGTGAGGTGGACATAATCATCTTCATACTCCTCATCACTCCAAACACCTGACAAGCCTCCATCAGACACAAGGACCAGCCAACCCGCTGGCCATAAAGTGCTCACATTAACATGGATGTCTGTTTTATTCCCATCAGAGTCTTAGTCTTCCCTGTTTCTCTCTGGAGCATCCTGCATTACCTCATTCACATGTCTGGAGATAATGAGATATACTGTAAGTGAATGGGATGTCTACTACAGCATCCATTTTAAGAAGTCCCTCAGTTGTCAGATGAAACTCCCTCAGTTGTGTCCTGTCCTCTATCATGGTGGTTGTTTAATAGAAGGTTTTGCTTTGTGTATGAAACTATTTATTTATAGATTTAGGGAACAAGTAGTCCATACAGTAGATCTCTTTCACTTCAATTGCATTTCTTCTGTTTTGTTTTCCATCTGTTTGTATTCTATAAACTTCTGTAAGGACTGAAATAAAGGTTAGTCATTTAGTCAAAGTTGGTATCATTTTCTCTTTTTTGTTTTACCTCAAATACAGCTCACACAATCAATAAATATATACCACACTGCAAGAGTAAAACAATAAAACACATCAAAACATACTCAAAACACATTCTATGCAAAACTATGAAGCTGCCCTGTCGACTACACAGCATGAGTATAATGGCATGTCAGTGCAGATAATTACGCCTGTTCATATGCGTGTATGATGGCTGCTATGTAGGTAGGCATGTAGTCTACAACAATGCTAGGTTAGCTAGGTTATCTTTGTGTCTGACAGCTCTGATGAATGCTCCAGTCCTATTCATCAAGCATCACAGTTAGCTAATCATACATTGTATGATGAAAGGTTGCATTGGAAAAACCATTCAGTGTTTCATCAGGTGTTTCCTCAGGTACATAGGGTGTGAGATATGAGACAGAGGTCAGGTGCCATCTAAATAAGATGTTTTACAAAAGGACTGACTGACAGACAGGCAGACAGATAGACAGATGGCTTTTACTAAGTTCACAACCTCCACCAACTGAAAGTCAACTGAGTCAAAAAACTGTGTAAAGCTGAAATACATTGTACAAAATGTAAAACATCATGGTCTCCGGCTTCCCTTGCTGTTGCTACGCATACATAATGATATAACCGTTACCTGCAAAACCCATTATGCTGTCACCTTGGCATCAGTTACTGATGGTTAGTTAATCAGTGAAAAGCAAACAGTAGAAATGTGTGTAAATATGTGGTGGGAGAAGGCAATTGTATTCAAGTATGTGCTATGTAAGTATGTGTATTTGTATAAGTATTTGCAGTAAGTTTGTTTGCGTCTGGGTATGTGGGTTGGGTCTGTGTGTCCCTCCCTGCCTGTGTCTGTACATATGCTTGTATGGTCATGTATGTGTTTCTTCAAAGGCATACATCAAGTCGGGGGAGGGTTCCCAGTCAGACATTAAGCCCTTCTTGGGAGGTGATTGTCTCTATGGACACTAATCATTGTCACAATGAACAATTACTGGAAATATGAGTGTGTCTCCTGGGTCTCTTTCCTGCACTGTACCATTCTCAACCACCCACATCCCCACAGGCTGAGGAGACCAGGTTGTGTATGTGTGTGGGGGAGGGGACTTTCCCTCCGACACACCCTCTAAGCTCCCTCAAGACACACATCAGAAGAGTGGGCTGACGGATGAGGGTGGATGCCACACTATGGGCCCAGCCCAAAGTCTCTTCTTCTGTCCTTAGTAACGGACACTTTCAGAGATCTGTCAAACCCTTTTATTGGCATAGCTTGAGCTGAGGTAAACTGGGAGGCAGAGACTAGTGTGTCAGCTAGACATACTGCAGTACAGTATAGATTCCGTCCCACTCTCATCCATAAGTCTATGATTCCATCTCACACAGACAGACGGACAGGTGTGTTCCGGAAGGCATTATAAACATGTACACGCTACCTGGCTGTGTCACACACACCTGTCCTGGATAGACGCCTGATGCATCACGACAAAAGCCGCTGGGACCTTATTGACAAAACAGATGAAGCCCTGTGTAATGACTGTGTAATAATGTTTGGTAATGCCTGTAATTATCATTATAGTGGGGTTGAACAACACAAGTTAAGTTGCTCTGTCTGTCCGTCTGTCCCTCCGTCCGTCCGTCCGTCTGTCCGTCCGTCCGTCCGTCCGTCCGTCTGCCACAGTGGCATTTCACCATGGGTCAGGAGGTCTCAGTGGTTTGAGGCTATTGTTGTTTTATCAGTCGCTCCAGCCGACAAATTATAGTTATGAGAAATATCATTAAGATTCTTAATCTACAAGTCCCATGTCCCATGTGAAAGGGAAATAATTACTATAGCTAGGGCTGTTACGGTGACCGTATTACTGCCACACCGGCGGTCACGAGTCATGACGGCAGTCAAATTCCACGTGACCGTTTAGTCATGGTAAGTCAAGATTAAATCAAGAATAGTCTGATGGATGACAATATTAGCCTATCACATGTGAATGATATATTATCACTTGTGAATGATGCCCAGCTTGTGTGCATTAAGGTAAGAACCAGCACACAACTTTTTCAGATCATTGTTGCACATCTCATGTAGACTAGCCCATAGGCCTATATGTTTTGATAAGGTTTGTATCACAGCTAAAGTGGCCAAATAACTTCTTAAAATTAAGCACATTAATCAGCTTTACAATGGATAGTAGGCTATAAGCAAAATGCAATCAATTAGCGGGAAAACACCATTCTCAAAAGTGCATGTAATGCTTTTTATTATACAAACGCATTTGTACGATGAAAATGATCTTCCCCAAACTTGAAACTCACGCGCTATGTATGTATGCCAAACTCACACGCTACGTATGTATGCCTAACTGGCATACATACAGTACCAGTCAAAAGTTTGGACAAACCTACTCATTCAAGAGTTTTTCTTTATTTTGACTATTTTCTACATTGTAGAATAATAGTGAAGACATCAAAACAACACATATGGAATCATGTAGAAACCAAAACAGTGTTAAACAAATCAAAATATATTTTATATTTGAGTTTCTTCAAATAGCCACCCTTTGCCTTGATGACAGCTTTGCACACTCTTGGCATTCTCTCAACCAGCTTCACCTGGAATGCTTTTCCAACAGTCTTGAAGGAGTTCCCACATATGCTGAGCACTTGATGGCTGCTTTTCCTTCACTCTGCCGTCCGACTCACTCCAAACCATCTCAATTTGACTGGTACTGTATGTATGCCAGTTAGGCATACATACGTAGCGCGTGAGTTTGGCATACATACGTAGCGTGTGAGTTTCAAGTTTGGGGAAGATCATTTTCATCGTACAAATGCATTTTTATAATAAAAAGCAATACATGCACTTTTGAGAATGGTGTTTTCCTGCTAATTGATTGCATTTTGGAATATTCACACTTATAGCCTACTGCCGTGTGCGAATTGCTGCGCTTATAATGTGAACAAATAGGCTAATAGTTTATTAACATTTTAAGCTAAACCTTCTGATCTGTTGCGCCAGACTCATTGCTTTAAAAGGTTTTTGGGATGCTAGTGGTTGTATTAATTTGGGATCTATCGCATCCCACAACTGTCCCAGAATATGTTTGGAATATTTGTTTCTCGCACAGAATAGGTCAACTTTTGTACTATGGGGGATAGTAGATTGACATAGGCTAGTGCTTTTGCTGTTCGTTAGGCGTACTCATCTTGTTGGCTGACGAAAAGTAAATGTGGACAGTTCATCCAACATCTTCAATATGCACCTTGGAATTGGATAAGGACGCCCGAGGTTGGGTCCCCGATGTGTCGGTCTTCACTTGTAGCCCGTGATAAGGACCCGATCATTGGCTAATAAAAATTGAGCTATATGAGAGCGCCGTGTGAGTGAGAGGTGCTTTGGAGCACGCAGCTGGGAGAAAGGAATTATAATTATTATATTCAGCTCAAGGGCATAATGGCCATAACGCCGCAAAAGGCATGGATTTATTTAGGGGGCATTACGGCCACACAAAGGGGAGGCCACCGGGAAATGTGCGGCGTTATCAAATTGTGAATGAGAGGCTGATAAAGTGTGTGCAAAACAAAGCAGAGCTCATGCCTATCATGCAACTTTTTCAAATCATCACTAGAATCGCAACATCATGCAACCTTAGAATGTATTAAAAATCAAAACATATAGCCCAATGTTTGTATCACAACTAAAGTCGCCCAGGACAGAGGGTGTGGCTCTCCATGCGGGATCTTCCCCTCCGCGTGGAGTCCAGGATGCTGTCCTCCTGGTTCATCGGGCCATTCAGAGTGGTCCGGCGAGTCAACCCAGTGGCCTACCGCCTGCAACTTCCCCCCACCATGCGGGTGCATCCCACGTTCCATGTGTCCCTCCTCAAGCCTGTCGCCACCTGTCCCCTGGCTCCCCCTCCTCGTCCTGTTCCCCTGCTGCGCCTCGTCGGAGGGCAGCTGGCTTTTACTGTGGACCGGATCCTGGACTGCCGGCGGGTGGGGAGGGGTCTCCAATTTCTGGTGGACTGGGAGGGTTATGGGCCGGAGGAGTGGTCCTGGGTGCCCAGCAGGGACATTCTGG
Source organism: Coregonus lavaretus (assembly GCF_964263955.1). Lineage (NCBI taxonomy): Eukaryota > Metazoa > Chordata > Actinopteri > Salmoniformes > Salmonidae > Coregonus > Coregonus lavaretus. The sequence continues at coordinate 29,817,938 of NC_139991.1, forward strand.
ACCCAGGGCTGATAACAACAATCCGTCGCCTCCGCCCGGAGGCGTTTGTCGGGGAGCGGGGGGGGGGGGGGCACTATTACAGGAGGGGGTCGCAGTTCCGGAGCGACCCCCTAGGTGTCATCCTCCGACAACCTTAGGCACCTCCTCACTCACAGTCGGGACTAATCATCATCCTATTGGTGTCACCTGTGTCTATCGGTTCACCTATGTATTACTTCCCTGAGTTCCCTTCCTCAGTTTTCTCTGCTAGTTTCTCTATGTCCAGCAGTACTACTCAGTGTCTGATCGGAGATTTATGTACAGGTACTTGAGAAGTGTTCTCCCTGTTTCGTTATTTGTTTCAGTCTTAGGTAGTATTTCGTATTTTGGCTGTCAGACGGTTTTTGGAGACTTATTTGCTCCGCCTTTCTTTTATCGTGATTTTGTCTTTTGGTTTCGGGACCACCAGTAAAGATCCTTGTTTCACCATCTCTGCCTACTGCCTAGTGTATATCCTGCACCACACCTGGGTCTCACCTCACCCCAACCCTTACAACGCTATTATGTTCTTCTGAAATAGACTCCATGTTTCTTTAGACCTATCTAAAATAAATAATGGATTTATTGTGATGGTGTAGGCTATATTACATGGATTTGTTAGACTTTTTAAAATGTAGATGTTCCAAAGGTCTGCATCAATGGCTTGTAGGCTATGCGTGGAAGCCATAAGATGCTAAATGTGTTTATGTTAATTAACGGGCAGTGAGACCGGCAGTTATTTGCTTGACAATTACTGGCTGACAAAATGTAATGACTGCCACAGCCCTAACTATAGCTTGACTCAGCTTGTCAAAGCTGTAATGCTGACCAGACATTTCTTCTATACAACTCATCAGATGTTGCAGTAGAGGCATGGTGAAACACGTCGCTGCATGCTTTTTCCACAATGTTTCATACATGATAAAGTACCAGACATAGAAGCAAAAAGGTGACAGGTGTGTTGTTGAGGATCATACAGTAACCAGTGAGTCAGTGGCTGAGAAGTTGATAAGAAGCTGACTGCTAATTAGCCTTTAAAGTGGAGAAAGTCCTAATCGTTTGTCCATGAAGTCAACATATTGATACAAACATTGGGCTATATGTTTAGATTTTTAATACATTCTAAGGCTGTATGATGAGACTCTAGTGATGATTTGAAAAAGTTGCATGAAAGGCATGAGCTCTGCTTTGTTTTTTTGCACAGGCTGCACACACTCTCATTCACAATTTGACAAGCACTTGATAATGCCTCAAATTTCCCGGTGGCATCCCCTCTGTGTGGCTGTAATGCCCCCTAAAAAGATCCATGCCTTTTGCAAAAGGAGAGATCGAACCTGGGTGTCTTTAGTGCTCTTTTACAGAGGTCTTAGTCTTCCTTCATACAGAGGTCCTTGCCCTCTTTTAAACACTAGGTGGCGTAGTACGGCTACAGACTATACTGTGACACCCTCATTTGGGGTATAGTCGGCAGGATCTCCAGTTCACCAACAAACAATAGATACACATGGATCCTGAAAACCAAGGAGCAGCTGAATCTTCTGTGGGACTGAACATGATGTGGGAGGCAGGTAGCTTAGTGGTTAAGAGCGTTGTGCCAGTAACCGAAAAGTTGCTGGTTCTAATCCCCGAGCCGACTCGATGAAAAATCTGTCGATGTACCCTTGAGCAAGGCACTGAACCCTAATTGCTGTAAGTCGCTCTGGATAAGAGTGTCTGCTAAATGACTAAAAATAAATGTGGCCGTGGTTCTTTGGAGTACCATGGGCTCCAAAATTCAATGGCAAAAGGATGGCACGTTTGAAAAGTGGTCCAATAAAACACAAGCCCTGCTCTGAGCACAAGGCCTCCCTGAAGAACAACATGTCCTTGTTTTTGCAAACATTGCTAGAAGGAGAGGCCAAACGCCAGATACAGTTAATAGATTCTAATGAGAGAGATGCTAAACTCTTAGTTAAACTTGAAGCAATATATGGCAAGCGTTTATCACCCCGCTAACCTGAGAATTCAGTTTTTCCATGCTAAACAGGCCGTCGCAGAACCTGTGGGGTCCTTCCTCTTGCAATTACAGAAGGCATTCCAGAAGTGGAAAACGGCAGAGCCAGACGGTTCAGCTAGCAATGTACAGTCGTAGTCAAAAGTTTTGAGAATGACACAAGTATTGGTCTTCAAAGTTTGCCGCTTCAGTGTTTTTAGATATTTTTGTCAGATGTTACTATGATACTGAAGTATAATTACAAGCATTCCATAAGTGTCAAAGGCTTTTATTGACAATTACATTAAGTTTATGCAAAGAGTCAATATTTGCAGTGTTGACCCTTCTTTTTCAAGACCTCTGCAATCCGCCCTGGCATGCTGTCAATTAACTTCTGGGCCACATCCTGACTGATGGCAGCCCATTCTTGCATAATCAATGTTTAGAGTTTGTCAGAATTTGTGGGGTTTTGTTTGTCCACCCGCCTCTTGAGGATTGACCACAAGTTCTCAATGGGATTAAGGTCTGGGGAGTTTCCTGGCCATGGACCCAAAATGTCTATGTTTTGTTCCCAGAGCCACTTAGTTATCACTTTTGCCTTATGGCAAGGTGCTCCATCATGCTGGAAAAGGCATTGTTCGTCACCAAACTGTTCTTGGATGGTTGGGAGAAGTTGCTCTCGGAGGATGTGTTGGTACCATTCTTTATTCATGGCTGTGTTCTTAGGCAAAATTGTGAGTGAGCCCACTCCCTTGGCTGAGAAGCAACCCCACACATGAATAGTCTCAGGATGCTTTACTGTTGGCATGACACAGGACTGATGGTAGCGCTCACCTTGTCTTCTCCGGACAAGCTTTTTTCCGGATGCCACAAACCAGGGGCGGCCTGTTCAATAGGGCGATATGGGCGACGCACTGCCAAACGGGAAAAGGAAGGGATTTTTTTTCTAATCAATTATATCACGGCAACAGTAGTTATCAGTGTTGTAATCTATACGTCTGATCTGCCACAGTGCCACACTGCCACTAAATGTCGAATCAGGCTAAAGTCGTGCTTCAAATGGCTCCCCCCCCTTTTGGGGCGATTTCAGTCAGGTTGAAAATCGCCCAGAAGTCTGTCATAGACTCCCATGTAAAATCTATTTTTTTCAAATTTCAGAGCCTTCAATACAATCTCAATGGGTGTCTGTGGGCTTGCACTTACGCGCTTTCGTCATACGTTACGTAACCATGAACGTAACTGAGAAAAGAGTGGATTGTTTGAAAGAAGTTCCTTTTTGTCGGCGAACAAATGAAGATAAATTGGCAACGAAACAATTAGGACCTCCCAGACCAAATGTAATAATTCAACAGGTTTCTACTAAAGGCGGAAAGTCCTACACCCGAGGATTTTCCAAAAATTGGTACGAACGAAAAAAGACATTGCCACTCACTCAACTGGATGACGAGGGATACAGGCTAGCTGTCCGCCGCCACAACGATGAGGTTAGTGTTGATAATCACAAGTTTACTGGAGAACCAACTGAGACCAAGTAGAGACTTTGGACAGGGTGGATATGGTGTAATAAAGGCAGTTTATTCAGAGGTAAATATATCTGGAATCGCGTTCACGGACCCGTTCGTCAAACTCTTAGGGAGCTATAAATTAAGCCCCATTACTTACCATATCAGATAAGAGAAATTGCTGCAGCTACATATATTTTACATCCTGGCCCTACATAGTTCAGTATTTGCATCACTTACCAAAATATTACATGTGGTCATATATGCTTGGAAAGTGGAGATGCCATAGAACGTCAAAAAAGTAAACATTGCTGGAGACACATTGCCGTTTTGGAGAAGACATCGCGTTTGCTAGCGAAGAGATTTGTTGTGGCAAATGAACTTGGGCTGGGAATTGCCAGGAACCTCACGATAAGATATATGCATCAGCATTGCGAGTCTCATGATTCTATACGTATTGCGATTCGATACTGTGATTTTATTGCGCACCATATGTCTGTTGCAGAGGGATCAGAAAGCCATGAGAACGAGTTTTGATCAGTCATGGAAATAAAAGTGCTGAAAACAAATTGGCTCCCAATGTGAAAAGATTGAGAACAAGCTATGAAGGAACAATAATGGTGTTTTGGTGCAGGTACAGCCAACTAGCGCTAAAATATTGCGATATTGTCAATACAGTATATCGTAAAGTATCACTATGTAACTCGATTTCTTTCACCCCAATCCCTCAAATTAACGGTAAATAACTGAATTGTTTGCCCCACATTTAGCTAAGATGATTAGCTAGCCAGCTAAAATGTTTTATTTAGTTAGCAGTCGCATCTACAATAGTTTACTGTCAATAACATGTCTCCAAAAATGACGTGGTGTCTCCAATTGTGTTGACATTTTACAATTGCAATGCGCATCCATGAGTATCCACTTTCTGTAGCTCAGCTGGTAGAGCATGGTGCTTGTAACGCCAAGGTAGTGGGTTCGATCCCCGGGACCACCCATACACAAAAATGTATGCACGCATGACTGTAAGTCGCTTTGGATAAAAGCGTCTGCTAAATGGCATATTATTATTATTATTATTATTATTATCTGAAGAGAGCCCCGAAACATTGTGTGCAGACATTTTATGCAATAAATGAAGTAGGTTCAATCTAGTAGTTCTGATCTTCTGATTGGTCCTGATGAGTTGGGCGAGGTCACCTCCAGGCTACTGTCACTGTTGCATTGGCTCTGAGTCGGGTTCTCTGTCTTCAAATGTTCAGCCTAAGAGAGGGGATTTTTGTGTGTGTGTGTGTGTGTGTGTGTGTGTGTGTGTTTAACAGTGATGATGTGTGTGTGTGTGTGTGTTTAACAGTGATGATGTGTGTGTGTGTGTGTTTGTGTGTGTGTGTGTCCTCAGAGCAAGAACTCGTGAGTTGGAAGAACTGAGAGGCCTATGGCGTGGGTGTTGTCCTTGGCCACCTGCTGACAAGGCTGACAAGATAGGACCCTTTTGTCCATTGTTATTGGATAGGAACAGAACTTATAAACAGCTCCTGACCTAAATAGATCTTAGCACAACATTTTACTCAACATATCATATTCCATATTCACTATAACAAATATATTTACTATGACATTAGCAAGAACCGCCACATCCTCAGCCGGCTAATCCAGTGTGTGAAGTTTTGCGGAGTGTTTGAGTTAGCTTTGCGAGGCAAAGATGAAACTGAGGGCTCCACCAACCCTGGTAAGCCAACACTTTTGAGATCAGTCAATAAATGCTTCTGGTATTGACTTATATGCTGCCCCTGTCTTCATGTTGTTGCTGGACATATCTTTTTTTAAATGTGTGTAGGTCACCTAAATCATCAGAAAAATTGCCCCTCCTGAGAATTTTTTCAGGAGCCGCCACTGCCACAAACAATCGGAAAGGGGATTCATCAGAGAAAATGACTTTACCCCAGTCCTCAGCAGTCCAATCCCTGTACCTTTTGCAGAATATCAGTCTGTCCCTGTTGTTTTTCCTGGAGAGAAGTGGCTTCCTCGCTGCCCTTCTTGACACCAGGCCATCCTCCAAAAGTCTTCGCCTCCCTGTGCGTGCAGATGCACTCACACCTGCCTGCTGCCATTCCTGAGCAAGCTCTGCACTGGTGGTGCCCCGATCCCGCAGCTGAATCAACTTTAGGAGACGGTCCTGGCACTTGCTGGACGTTCTTGGGCGCCCTGAAGCCTTCTTCACAACAATTGAACCTCTCTCCTTGAAGTTCTTGATGATCCGATAAATGGTTGATTTAGGTGCAATCTTACTAGCAGCAATATCCTTGCCTGTGAAGCCCTTTTTGTGCAAAGCAATGATGACGGCACGAGTTTCCTTGCAGGTAACCATGGTTAACAGAGGAAGAACAATGATTTCAAGCACCACCCTCCTTTTAAAGCTTCCAGTCTGTTATTCTAACTCAATCAGCATGACAGAGTGATCTCCAGCCTTGTCCTCGTCAACACTCTCACCTGTGTTAACAAGAGAATCACTGAAATGATGTCAGCTGGTCCTTTTGTGGCAGGGCTGAAATGCAGTGGACATTTTTTGGGGGGATTAAGTTCATTTTCATGGCAAAGAGGGACTTTGCAATTAATTGCAATTCATCTGATCACTCTTCATAACATTCTGGAGTATATGCAAATTGCCATCATAAAAACTGAGGCAGCAGACTTTGTGAAAATTAATATTTGTGTCATTCTCAAAACTTTTGACCACAAATGTAGATATATTGCGTGACCAGAGCTCATGGCTTTGCAATCAGGTTCCATAAAAAAGGACCTCCAACATCAAACAACTTTTTCCCGACTTTTACAGGAGACGAAGCAGCTGGAAAGGGAAGAGGGGAGCGCACAGAATGATGGCTTGGCCAGGCAAGTGACTGTAAAAGAACCCTCTCTACAAGACGCTGTTGCTCAGTTGAAGGAACAGAAACGTACCGAGTTCGTTCAGTTAGTCACAGAGCTTGGGAAGTCATTACGTGAGGAACTGATGCTGAAGGAGCAGCGACAGGTAAACCCAACCCACAACCCTAGAATGTTTAATGGACAAGGGGTAGATGGTCGTTTTCAGCGGCTGCGCTGGGATGACCAAGGCCGCCCCATCTGTCTTCACTGCGGAGAGGTAGGCCATATATGCAGAAAATGCCCACAACTGCAAGAGCCAAAGCAGCCTTTAAACCGGAACACTCTGCCTCTGTAGGGCGAGTGGACGAGGTGAGTACTGCAAAGGAGACTGTCACGATCGTTTATAGACGGGATGGACCAAGGCGCAGCGTGATAAGCATACATGTTTATTTAAACGAACGAACACGCGACAAAACAACAAACGAAACGTGAAGTCCAAGGTAACACACAAACATACCATAACTGGAACAAGATCCCACAACTAACTAGTGCCAAAAGGTTGCATAAGTATGGTCCCCAATCAGAGACAACGAGCGACAGCTGCATCTGATTGGGAACCACACCGGCCAACATAGAAATAGACATACTAGAACATATCACCATAGAAATATACAACATAGAATATACACCCTGACTCAACAAATAAACGTCCCCTGAGTCAGGGCGTGACAGAGACTGAGTCAATCAAGCCCATTTTCATAGGGGAGTGTCCTGGGTCAGGGCGTGACAGTACCCCCCCCCAAAGGTGCGGACTCCGACCGCGCCACATAAACATAACAGGGTAGGGGCCGGGTGGGCATTCCGCCTCGGAGGCGGATCCGGCTCCGGGCGTGACCACCACCTATTCTCCGCCTCCCTGTTGAGCCCCTGGTCAGGTCTGGACCTCGGCGTGCTGCTTCCCCTCTCCTTCCTCCCACTAAGTACCAAGCCCTGTCTGGACCCAGGTGTGGGAGACCCCGAACCTGGAGAGGACCCGACGACGGTGGAGCGAACTGCTCTGGCTCCGGAGTGGAGCCGCTGACCGGAGCTGGACTGGACCCCGGTGGAGCGGATTGCTCTGGCTCCGGAGTGGAGCAGCTGACCGGTGCCAGACCAGGCACCGGTGGAACAGGCACGGGCCGTGCCGGACTGGACACACGCACCACTGGCTTGGTGCGGGGAGCAGGAACGGGCCGGACCGGACTGACGACGCGCACCACTGGCTTGGTGCGAGGGACAGGAACAGGCCGGACCGGGCTGGCGACGCGCACCACTGGCTTGGTGCGAGGGACAGGAACAGGCCAGACCGGGCTGGCGACGCGCACCACTGGCTTGGTGCGAGGGATAGGAACAGGCCGGACCGGGCTGGCGACGCGCACCACTGGCTTGGTGCGAGGGGCAGGAACAGGCCGGGCCGGGCTGGCGACGCGCACCACTGGCTTGGTGCGAGGGACAGGAACAGGCCGGACCGGGCTGGCGAAGCGCACCACTGGCTTGGTGCGAGGGACAGGAACAGGCCGGACCGGGCTGGCAACGCGCACCACTGGCTTGGTGCGAGGGGCAGGAACAGGCCGGACTGGGCTGGCGACGCGCACCACTGGCTTGGTGCGAGGGACAGGAACAGGCCGGACCGGGCTGACGACGCGCACCACTGGCTTGGTGCGAGGGACAGGAACAGGCCGGACCGGACTGCGAAGGCGGACTGGAGGTCTGGAGCGGAGAGCTGGCACAACCCGTCTTGGCTGGCTGCCCACTTTCGCACTACACATGCGGGGCGCTGGCACAGGACGCACTGGGTTGTGCACGCGCACTGGCGATACAGCTCGTAGAACAGGCGCAGGATATGCGGGACCGAGGAGGCGTACTGGAGACCAGGAGCGTTGAGCCGGCACACCCCGTCCTGGCTGAATGCCCATCTTCGCACGACACGTGCGTGGTGCTAGCACAGGACGCACAGGACTGTGCCGGAACACTGGCGACACAGTACGTAGCTCCGCATAACACGGAGCCTGCCCAGTCACACTCCTCCTCGCGTGAGTACGGGGAGTTGGCTCTGCTCTACCTCTAGGCTCCGCCAACCACCCTTTTAGCCCCCTCAAAAAAAATATATTGGGGCTGTCTCTCGGGCTTCTTCCTCGGCCGGCGCCTTCCGCGTTGCCGCTGCTCCTCTCTATACCTCACCTCCACTGTCTCCTCCCAAGGACGGCGATCCATCCCGGCCTGAATCTCCTCCCAAGTCCAGGATCCCTTACCGTCCAGGATCTCCTCCCAGGTCCAGGCTGTCTGCTCCTGGACACGCTGCTTGGTCCTTGTTTGGTGGGATCTTCTGTCACGATCGTTTATAGACATGTTTATTTAAACGAACGAACACGCGACAAAACAACAAACGAAACGTGAAGTCCAAGGTAACACACAAACATACCATAACTGGAACAAGATCTCACAACTAACTAGTGCCAAAAGGCTGCTTAAGTATGGTCCCCAATCAGAGACAACGAGCGACAGCTGCATCTGATTGGGAACCACACCGGCCAACATAGAAATAGACATACTAGAACATATCACCATAGAAATATACAACATAGAATATACACCCTGACTCAACAAATAAACGTCCCCTGAGTCAGGGCGTGACAGAGACTGAGTCAATCAAGCCCATTTTCATAGGGGAGTGTCCTGGGGTGGAGGTTATTGCAGGGGGAGTCACTGTGCCTGGCCTACTAGACTCTGGGTCCCAGGTGACCATGTTTAGTTAATCCTTTTTTCAAAGACATTTCAAACACAAACAGCCCGGGGGCTGTGCTGGACTTCAGAGTCGGGGGGGTCAAAGTCACCTCCAGAAGAGTCATCATTGTGGCTGATCACTGTATGGGCTCACAGCAGGGACTGTTGGGGATGAATGTTATTGGACCTGTATGGGAAACGCTTAGTGATGGTATCCACCCTGGGTTATGTGTGTTCCAGTCTAATGTTTCCTCAGCCCCCAAACAGGAGTGGGAGCGTGCTTCTGCTTGCTGTCAGAGAGCCATGGTTGTAGGTCCCCCAGAGACACATCCAGCAACGGCCCAACTCATCCGACAACAGCCAGTATGTATACCACCAGAAACTGAGATGCTTCTATGGACCCATGTCCAAGAGGCTCCTGGTAAGACGGACTACTGTGCTCTGGTGGAAAGCCTAGATACAGAGACTGAGTGGGAGGTAGCACATGCTGTAGCCAGGGTGCACAATGGACAGATTCCAGCACGTGTGCGTAACCCCCACTCTTACCCCATTGAACTTCCACAACGGCGACCCCTAGCCAAACTATGTCAAGTTGATAACCAACAAATACAGGCACCACAGTTTTGCTTGAACTGTCAGAGGGTGTGCTCAAAGTTGCAGTGCGAGCAGTGCAAGTAATGTCCAAGGAGGCGAAAGTTGGAAACGCCCCACACTGCGAAGGGTACGCCCCTGAGCAACAAGCCAAGGTGGACCGACTGATACAGAACTGGCATTGCATTTTCTCCCAGTATGACGAGGGCTTTGTGCACACTGATGCAGTTCGACACAACATTCCTACTGAACAGCGCCACCATCTCGCAAAAGGTACCGCCCCATACCTCCAAGCCTTTACCAAGAATTCAGGTCCTTATTGCAGAGTATAGTAAGAGAAAGCAGTAGACCCTGGGCAACACCCATAGTCCTTGTTAAAAAGAAAGATGGCTCCTGGAGGTTGTGTCGACTATAGAAAGTTGAATGCTGTCACTCATAAAAATGCGTACCCTTACCTCGTATAGAGGAATCTCTCACAACCCTGTCTAAAGCAGAATGGTACTCTAACCTCAACCTGACCAGTGGCTACTTGCAGGTGGAAGTGTACCCGGCTGATCGATAGAAGACAGTGTTTACCACCTCGCTGGGGCTGTACGAGTTCGAAAGGATGTCATTCGGCTTATGCATCGCTCCCACAACCTTTTAACGCTTAATGCAATGCTGCCTTGGCTCACAGGTGAATGATGATGATATCATTGTGTATTCAACAACCTTTGATAAACATTTAACCCACCGAGTCTTTCAGACACTCCACAAACAAGCTCCAACCAAAGAACTGTGATGTGTTCAAGGCAGAGGTCCATTACCTGGGTCATGTAGTTGGCCAAAAAGGAGTCAGTGCAGACCTAGAGAAGCTGACGGCGGTACAGGACTGGCCCAAGCCCACAACGGTCAAACAGGTATGCTCATCTTTGGGATTTGTGGGCTATTATAGACTGTTCATCGCAGCCTTTGCTAACATCGCAGCTCCTCTCAATGCTTTACTGACTGGGAAAAGGCAGTTGGGGAATAAGAACTACCCGGTTGAGTGGACTGACACCTGTCAAATGGCCTTCGAGGAGCTCAAGGGAAAGCTGGTGAGAGCCCCCATTCTAGTATATGCTGACTTCTCCTTAACATTCAAACTGTACACAAATGCTAGTCTGGGAGGCCTAGGTACAGTCCTATCTCAGGCACAAGAGGGCACAGAGCGTGTCATAGCCTATGCAAGTCGAACCCTATCTCCCAATGAGCGCAATGACAAGAACTATAGTTATTTCAAATTGGAACTATTGGTCCTAACATTTCTGAGAAATTAAAAAATTACTTGTGGGGGGCACAGTTCACAGTATATACTGCCAAGCTGGGAGCTGTAGAGCAACAATGGGTGGCGGGGCTGGCTAACTTTGATTTAGATGTTAAGTACCGCCCAGGAGCAAATAACCAGAATGCAGATGCCCTATCTAGTAGACCCGAGGAGAAGACTACCATGATGGTGAGGACTGGAGAGACAGAGGAGAGAGACCGTGCTGGACAAACTGAAGATGATTGGAGAAGACAACAGCAGGAGGACCAGGTATTGAAGTACACATAGGCCATTGTTAAGGACAGGTTACCAGCCCCATGAGGAGCCAAAGGTCAGGCCCCCTTCACAATCCGCCCCTACCTCCAGAACTGGGCCCAACTGGAAATACAAGATGGCATCCTACTAAGGGTGAATGCCGAAGCAGGTTCTGGTGAGACGTTAAACCAAATCGTGCTCCCTCTGGAATCGAGACGGCTGCTTTGGAACAAGTACCATGAAGCCGTGGGTCATCTAGTTGGGGCTACAACCCTGTCTCTACTCCAGCATTGCTTCTATTGGCCAGGACAATGGGAGGATGTACAATGGTGGTCCCTGAACTGCAGCCACTGACTATCACGAAACACAAGACCAGAGGTAAGAGCTCCAATGGTGTCTACTGTCACCTCTTATCCTCCAGAGATTCTTGCCATTGATTAGCTGTCACTTGGGCAACCGGGAGACATGCACCCTTATATTCTGGTTATGGTGGACGTGTCTCTCGGTTTGCATCGGCGGTGCCCACCAGAGACCAGACTGCTAGTACTACTGTTAAGGCAGCCCTTCGGATGTCCTGAGTGCATTCACTCAGACTGTGGAGCAGCTTTTGAGTCGGCTATTGTTGCTGAACTGAGTAAGATGGATGGAGCACATGTGGTGGATATTTTAAATACTATCAAATGAGGAAAGACAAACTTATCTCAAGTCAGAGTTATACTTAAACTAAATCTTTATTCAAATAACTTATCGATAATGGAGCTGGTCGCAATACCCACACAACCAAGTGGAAAGTGGGAGAGCCCAACGAACAGGGAAGGCTGACGTCTTATATAGTGGACCTAAAAATGCTTAGTCATGGCTGGTTCCACCCCTCCCCAGCAGATCAGGAGCTACCTTGTTTTCTTCTTGTGGCTATGTGTATCGGGTCATAGCGCACAAACAAGTGATAACGTTAGTTCCGTTACTACTCATATCTCCACACAGCTGTGCCCTTGGAAGACAGTAAAAGACAGGATGAACTGAAAAACTGTGGTCACTCTGAGCCTCTTTGCCGTGTGACCAGGTTACTCAGAAGCAACGAGAAATTTAAACAATACAGGTCTATCTCTATCCCATGTCCTTGACTACAAGCCCAGACCATCTGCAGGGAGCTAGAGGGAACCATCCTTATGAAAAGCACAGCATTGATAGTTAATAAATGTCTCTACTACTGGTAAGCATATTAATAGTTAACTATTCATATTAAACAAATCAGGTAAATACGTGATCTTTCTCTCACACACATAAGAGCCTCACCACACCCTACTGGCCACAAGGTAATGGGTCAGTAGAAAGATTCAACCACACCCTATTATCCCTGTTAAGTTCCCTAGACGAGGAAGAACAGACTCACTGGGTGTACAAACTCCCTAAGCTGGCACATGCTTATAACAACACTGTTAATGACTCCACTGGTCTGTCTCCTTTCTATGTGATGTTTGGCAGGAGTGGACATGGTGATGGCGACCACCTCACCGACTGGAGGGAACACTCGTGACGGGTGGGTTTATACCCACCACAAGAAGCTACAGTGGGCCTATGAAACTGTAGCCAGGCAAGCACAAAAAAAGACAAGACCAAGATAACACTGATACTACAGATGAGCCAAGGTATTGCCCCTACCCCAGGAGGAAGAGTGCTACTGAGTAACTTTTGTTGGAGACCAGAGTGTAAATTGGCCCCAAGATGGAGACCAGAACGCTCAGTGTACAGAATTAGGCCTGAAGGACAGTAGGGACCAGAACGGCAATTCACAGGAACAAATTGAGAACATGCCCTTACCGTGTTGAACCGTCAGCCCCAGCAAGTGTGGAAGGGCAAAGTGATAGTGGCTCTGGGGGCCAAGGAGGGGGAAGGGACGAGCCAGGCAGTAGTCCTCTAATCTGTCCTTTCAGATTTCCGCTGTTCCGGTCCCATAATGCAAGAGGAAGGAAGAATGGGTGTAGGGTCTGAGTTACTGGTCGGAAGGTCAAACTGGCGGGAGAGAGCATCAGCTTTTACGTTATTCTTTCCAGGGATGTAAGTAACATGAAAATGGAAGCATGTGAAGAGAGCCCCTAGCGGGCTTGTCTGGAGTTTAACCTCTTGGCCCCTCTGATATATTCCAGAATACAATGATCTGTTAGGACGAGAAAGGGATGTTGTGCGCCCTCCAACCAATGGCGCCACTCCTCGAGGGCCAGCTTGATGGCGAGGAGTTCTCTGTTCCCACATCGTAATTCCTCTCAGTGGCGGATAACTTCCTGGAGAAGAAGGCACGGGATGTGATTTTAGAGGTGTTCCCACCCGCTGAGACAGTATGCCTCCTACACCTACTTTGGAGGCATCCACCTCCAGAGTGAAAGGAAGGGTCGGATCAGATTGGCGAAGGACAGGAGCTGAGTTGAAGAGGCGTTTCAAGTTGTTGAAAGCAGTCAGGGCGGTATCAGTCCATTGAAGGGTCCGGGTCTTTTGGCTGGTAAGGGCAGGGAGGGGAGCGGCAGTAGAACTGAAGTTCCGAATGAACCGGCGGTAGAAGTTGGAGAACCCAATGAAACGTTGGAGTTCCTTAACCGTGGTGGGTTTGGGCCAGTTACTGACGGCGGTGACTTTGTTCTCATCCATGCTGACCCCTCCAGGTGTCAGTACGAAACCGAGGAAGTTTACCGAGGTTACATGGAAGGTGCTCTTTTCAGTCTTCTCATAAAGGTTATGGTCAAGGAACCATTGAAGAACCTTTTGTACATGCTGTATGTGTTCCTTCAGGGAGTGGGAGTAAATCAGGATGTCATCAATGTAGATGATGAGAAAGCGGTTGATCATATCCTGGAAAACCTTGTTCATAAAGGATTGGAAGACGGCGGGGGCGTTAGTAAGGCCGTAGGGCATGACCAGGTATTCGTAGTGCCCTCGTGCGGTGATAAAGGCCGTCTTCCATTCGTTGCCTTCACGTATACGGACAAGGTTGTATGCACTTCGCATGTCGAGTTTTGTATAGATGTTGGCGCGGCCCACTTGTTCAAGGGTCGCTGGGATCAGAGGAAGAGGGAAACAGTTCTTGACCGTGACGTCATTCAGGGAACGGTAATCAATACATTTCCAATGAAGAAGAAGCTGGATGCAACCGGGGAAGAAGAAAGATGAATGAAACCGTTTGAGAGTGCTTCATCAATGTAGTTCTCCATTGCCTCATTTTCTGGGATAGATAGGGGTAAACACGGCCCTTCAGTGGGGACACTCCAGGGAGTAAGTCAATAGCACAGTCCACTGGGCGATGTGGTGGCAGAGTGGAGGCCTTGATTTTGCTGAAGACATTGCTGTACTGGGCGTATTCAGATGGTATAGTGGGTGGCACTGCAGAGGCAGAGTCCTCAATGGTGGTTGCTCTGCAGGGTAGGCTGAGACAACTGGTGAAGCAGGTAGAAGACCAGGACAGTAGTTCACCTTGTCGCCACGAGATGGCAGGGTCGTGACGACAAAGCCAGGGGTGTCCGAGGATGAGTGGCTGTTTGGGGGATGATAGTTCCATGAGTTGAATGGTTTCGGTGTGGAAGACTCCAATCTGGAGGGTGATGCTCTATGTCAGGTGCGTAATGAAGCCTGTGCCCAATGGCTGCCCGTCCAGGCCGTTAATCCTTAAGGGAGGGGTGAGAGGTGTTAGATCAATGTCAAGCTCTTGTACTAGCTGGTGATCAATAAAATTACCTGCTGCTCCCAAATCTATCAAGCCCTCTACATACTTAGTAACCCCCTTCTCGGTTATCAATACTGGGATGGAGAATCGCTTCTGAGAGATATTTAGAAATAAGGACACGCCTACCTACATGGCAGCGGAGGGACCCTTCTCATCTCTCTGTGGGGGGCGAACAGGGCAATGGCTGAGTAGATGATCTTTCCCTCTTGGATCCGCCTTTGACGTTCGATACGCGGGAGAGGAGCATGGCCCAACTGCATGGGCTCTGGAAGACTCGAACGGGATGACGGAATCATGGAAAGAGGAGGTTTCAGGTTCCTGGGTGGCAGAGTTCTTCGACGGTCGGCGATGAGGTGGTCGATGGAGATGGACATACGAATGTATTGATTTAAATCCTGAAGGTCACCTCTACAGGCTAGCTCTGCCTGAAGTTCCCTGTTGAGCCCTCTTCGGTAGACGGTAAGTAAAGCAGCCTCACTCCATCCTCTCTCTGCAGCCATGGTGTGGAAGTCGAGGGCATACTCGGGCAGCTGTATTGCGTCCTTGTTGAAGTTCTATGAGGAGGTCTCATATAGGACGACCGGAAGGAGAGTGATCGAATACCTATTTGAAGAGGGTGTGGAATTGGGTCTCGGATCCGAGTTCTGTGTTGTTGGCAGTCCATATGGCAGTGGCCCAATCGAGGGCTTTGCCTGTGAGTAGAGACAACAAAATCCGCCCTGCTCTTGTCGGTGGTGAAGTTAGTGGGGTTGTGCTCAATGCATTGCATCAGAAATCCCTGACATTTCCCAGGTGAACTGTCATACTTTCCAGGCATGGATATGAATGAAGGAGGGCTATGGGTTACGATCCCTGGCATCGGAGGAGTAGGGATAGGCTGGCGGAGAAGATGGCAAATTTCCTCAATACACTCCTCTTGCTGGGTTAGGCGCCTCTGTAGCTCCACTGAATCCATTCTGTTTTTGGTGAGGTATTCTGTAATGAATACTCAGCGAGAAAAAGGTGTAGATTCACGCACAGAGCGCGGCAGGTGTTTATTTCGCCTTCGCAAAAGGCAGGAATCGTGGTCACAGGCAGGCAATGGTCATACACAGGTAGGCAAACAGGCAGGGGAATCAAAAACTAGGACTGAAGGCTATAACTGGTTCTCACAAACAAGCTAGGAAAAGGCTTAGTAGAGTCAAAACAAACAATACCTCACAAGGCACAAACAGAATGAACTGAACTAAATAAGGAGCTAATGAGACCAGGTGAGTAACAAACACAGGTGAAATCAATGAACAAAAATGAAAGACAGGGCTACGTTCAAGAACACAAGGTTGACTAAGAAAATAAATACAGAACCTTACCCCAGTGTCTGGTGGAAAGTAGACTGAAACAGGTTTTCCTCTAGGATTTTGCCTGTGCTTAGCGCCATGCCGTTTCTTTTTTATCCTGAAAAACTCCCCAGTCCTTAACGAGTACAAGTATACATATAAAATGATGCAGAGAGTGGTACTCAGTAATGTGTTGTATTGGATTTGCCCAAAACATAACACTTTGTATTCAGGACAAAAAGTTAATTGCTTTGCCACATTTTTTGCAGTGTTACTTTAGTGCCTTGTTGCAAACAGGATGCATGTTTTGGAATATATTTATTATGTACAGGATTCCTTCTTTTCATTCTGTCAATTAGGTTAGTATTGTGGAGTAACTACAATGTTGTTAAACCATCCTCAGTTTTCTCCTATCACATCCATTAAACTCTGTAACTGTTTTAAAGTCACCATTGGCTTCATTGTGTAATCCCTGAGCAGTTTCCTTCCTCTCCGGCAACTGAGTTAGGAAGGACGCCTGTATTTTTGTAGTGACTGGGTGTATTGATACACCATCCAGAGTGTAATGAATAACTTCACCATGCTCAAAGGGATATTCAATGTCTGTTTGTTTTTTTATCTACCAATAGGAGCCCTTCTTTGCAAGGCATTGGAAAACCTCCCTGGTCTTTGTGGTTGAATTTGTGTTTGAAATTCACTGCTCGACTGAGGAACCTTACAGATAATTGTATGTGTGGTTTACAGAAATTAGGTAGTCATTAAAAAATCATGTTAAACACTATTATTGCACACTGGTGAGTCCATTAATCTTATTATGTGACTTGTTAAGCACATTTTTACTTCTGAACGTATTTACACTTGCCATAACAAAGGGGTTGAATACTTATTGACTCATTCATTTATTTTTTTACCCTTATTTTACCAGGTAATTTGACTGAGAACACATTCTGATTTACGGCAACAACATGGGGAATAGTTACAGGGGAGAGGAAGTGGGATAAATGAGCCAATTGGAAGCTGGGGATGATTAGGTGTCCATGATAGTATGAGGGCCAGATTGGGAATTTATCCAGGACATCGGGGTTAACACTCCTACTCTTACGATAAGTGCCATGGGACCACAGAGAGTCAGGTCACCCGTTTAACGTCCCATCCGAAAGACGGCACCCTACACAGGGCAATGACCCCAATCACTGCCCTGGGGCATTGGGATATTTCTAAAAACATAATTCAACTTTGACATTATGGGGTATTGTGTGTAGGTCAGTGACACAAAATCTCAATTTAATTCATTTTAAATTCAGGCTGTAACACAACAAAATGTGGAAATAGTCAAGAGGTGTGAATACTTTGTGAAGGCACTGTATATCAATGATTAAAGAATAAGCACACAACACAGAGAATGTTCATGGAATTATATTGAAAAGTGTATTACAGAACAGTTTCACTGTTGTAGTACTGCGATGTGTAACTGCACACTCTATGCTGAGTAAAGTTTTTCATGTGAAAATGCTAACATTTGTGTTTATTGGCAGTGGCTTGTCTACCAACACCAAAGTGTGGATTGCAGTCACTCCTTAGAGCAGTCCATTGACTACAAATATTTAAATACATAATTTCGCTAAACATTACGTTTAAAGTTGGAATTACATTCACGTCATTTAGCAGACGCTCTTATCCAGAGCGACTTACAGTTAGTGAGTGCATATGTAGTGTCTGAAGCAGTGGCGGCTGGTGAAAAATATTCTCGGTGGGGCTGTGCCATACTTTTTTTTTCCTGTAACCATCGCGATATATTTTAACACAAACTGCAGGACAGCAGTGCTCAGTGAAACATTCAGTAATTATTTAATGCCAATATTAAAAAGTTGAGGCATTCTTACACAAAAACATATTACACAAACCCAAGCCTTTCATTTGCATTTAAAGTGAACTTTTCACCATTGGTAGTAAACAGGCAACGCAACAGGCATGCTGTCAGAACAGAGTGGAAAGTGGACAATAACATGAAATTATTATAAAGTTTATAGGAAATCTTACACTGTATAAAAGGATGTATAATATAGAAATGGATGTCAAGTGGATGAACTCAAACCTTTGACTGGAAGAATAGCATACAGTATTTTATGATCATACTAAATGTGACTAATTGTTAATGTGCTCCAGAACTGCAACAATTAATTGATACAAAACAACATATATACAGTAATATTAGCAAAGACACTATTAAGACTTTCTAGAGTACCATATATAACTGGATTTTTTATGCTAAGGTCAACTATATACAAAGAAACATGCGGCCAGAGCTGCTCTGTGTGTGTGTGTCTGTCATCTTATTTGTACAGGAATTTTGCCCGTCTGTCCTTCTGAGTGGCAAACCTCTCAATGACCCTTTGATTAAAGTCAGGAATGTCCCTGACAAGTTTCTTCTCCATGGAGAGCATGGCCAGAGCGTTCAGGCGATCCTGTGTCATGCTGTTTCTCAGGAAGGTCTTGATCCTTTTCAGTGTAGAGAAGCACCTTTCTGACTCAGCAGTTGTCATGGGTGAGGTGATGAGGATCTTGAGGAGGCTGGCAGTCTCTGTGAAAGTGCTCTGAAGGTTGTTCTCCATGAAGAACTGGTACAGGGGCACTGCACCACTACAAGCCTTGAACTCACTGTTCTCATAGATGAGGGACAGTTCGGTTTTGAGCTTGGCCTTGTTCAACATGGGGTACGCCTCCACGGTTGTTTCAAGCGCTGTATCGGGGAACTTCACACTGTGTTGTGGGAACAACTCTCCGTGCAATAGTGTTGCGCTGATGAGGTGCTGGGTGAAGGAGAACCTCTCTTTGGCATGACTCAGGATGGTATCACATACCTGTAAAAGATACATCATCAGCTTTAATTTGCAATTAAGCTATTTTGATGCAAGTGATCCTGACTGACACATGCCTATGTCCAACTCAAGTATATGATTACCAAGGTGCTGATTGTTCAGGGTTTTGGCTACATACTACCAGGCCTGAAAAAGGTTCTAGGGGGAAACACTGACAATTACATCACAACTTACCTCTATAGCCAACCTCTGTTGTTCTCCTGGTCCCAGCATCCTCCGTCGCTTGATGGGCTGTTGCTGCTCGTCAGATGCGCTGTCCCCACACAAAGAGGGAATTGAGGCCCTGGGTCCAAAAAATAAAGTTTAATTTGATAACTTGCAATCAGACTTCTTAACTCACTGTAATTCCCCCTCAACACACAACCAGTGACTTTTATTTATTTATATATATATATATATATATATATATATATATATATAGACAGACAGACAGACAGACAGACAGACAGACAGACAGACAGACAGACAGACAGACAGACAGACAGACAGACAGACAGACAGACAGACAGACAGATAGTGTGTATATACACACAAACTATGTCTAGTAACTGCTTTTAACCTGTGATGTACATAATTAACTGATGTTATTACGTTTTAAAGCCTTTTTCTATTACATTTGTGAGAGGGATGCAACATCATTTTGTTCTGCTGTGCACTTAGCAATAAAGTTAATCTTCAATAACAACTAGGCCTCTTCTAGAAATTGACCTGGTGGACACCTGAATAATTATTACAAACTGTGTAGTACTTTCCTGCATTATTATCAACGTCTGATTGTGTCTTCTCTTTCCTTTTAAAATACTAAAACAAATATAATTGTGACGGCTCTATGATAATCACTCACTTTGATGACCAGACACATTTAGGCTTTTAAACTGTTGTAAGTGAACTATTCATCTTTCTAACAACATCTTTATCAGCCAATAGTAAATATAGTTATTTACCTGATTGTTAGCATGCTGTCTGTGAACCTCTGGACAAGTGCTTTAATGAAGACAGGGTCGATGTTCCTCTTCTGCAGCTGGCTGAAAAGCATGTCCACATTTGGCATGATCTTGTGGAACAGTGCCAGGAAAAAACAGAAAGCCTCGTCTTCGAGCATCCTCACAAAGCCCCCCGCCTCTCTGACAGTCGGGGCATCAAAGTTCCCAGAGTCTCTGATGGTCTGGAAACACGTTAGGAGGTCATCCCTGTACTCGTACACAGTGTTTACAGCGCGACTGTGGAAGTTCCACCGTGTTGTAGAGGCTCTGGGGAGTCTATGCGCAACCACTTCGTCAAGCACGGTGGTTCGCTTGGGAGACCTGGAGAAGAAAGCAGAAAATCCTGCAAGGTCGGAAAAGAAAGTGCCGATCCTGGGGATGCGTGAAGTAGCCTGCTGCATGATGAGGTTCAGCTGATGTGCATAGCAGTGGACGTAGTGCGCATTTTCGTACACATCCACTATTTTATGCTGCACTCCGCCGGTGGCTCCCCTCATCACACTTGCTCCGTCGTAAGCCTGGGCAATAAGTTTGGCCTTTTGTCCATGTGAGAGTATGGTGCTGAGCCTCTCCAGCAGCGCTGTAGCGATGGTGTCGGGGGTTGCGTTCTCGATCAAAATGAACTCGAAAAAACGCTCTTGGACGTTACTTTTAGCATCGATGTAGCGTATCACAAGTACCAACTGGCAGTGGGTGGAAACGTCAGTCGTCTCGTCAGCTTGAATGGCGATAAAATCAGCACTCTTTACTTCCTCCAGGATGTAATCCTTAAGCACTGACAGCATACAGTCCAACAGCTCGTTCTGTATCGTCTTTGACGTGCCCTTAAAAACGGTAGCTGTCTTCAGGTGCTCCTCCAGCACACTGTCGAGGGAGGCAACAAAATCCACTAAGCCCCGGAAAATGCCGGGGTTGTCCGAGGAGTCAGTCTCCTCGTGCCCACGCAAGGCCAACTCAAAAGCCCCACAGAACTTCACACAATCGATAATTTTGGATAGAATGTGCCTGTTTTTATCCACCTCCTCATTGTGTTTCCTCACCGCAATCCTGTGGCCGTCATCCAGCTGCGTAGCAATGTTCACCCTTCCTAATACAGCTAGCTTTACAGAGTTGTCCATGTGTGCCCTGGTGTTCTCATGTTTCTTTACCTTCTCTGACAGGTGCTTCATATCCCTCACTCCGGTACCTGTCCATGCTGAATCTGACCCCGTCGTTTTAAAAAGCAAGCACGGAAAGCAAAATAAAGCATTAGCATCAGTGCACCCAGCTAGCCAAGCCTTCCTGGTGTACCAGCTACGGGAGAAGCCGCGCATATACTGCTTCCCTTTCTCGCTAGCCTGCTGTCTGATTGAGAGGTCAGGTTGATCTGGGCCCAGCTCTTTCACCCGAACTTTCTCTGACAAAGTTCTCCTCTCAAACGGATCTTGGAGGAGAGATTTCACCGAGTTAGGGTTGGGTCTTGGAGGAGTAACGTTTGCGCTCGCCATTGTCGTCTAGTAAAAATGGCGCCACTGGAGCCCGGTCCTTATTTTATCAGGGGCGAGCTTGGGGCGATAAAATAATCGCCCTCATTGGATTCGATTTAAGATCGCTGATTGGCTACATTTTATGTCATACATTCATATCTTAAATTAGCAATTGGCTTAACTGCTACGTAGACCCGCCTCCTCGGGGCACTTTCTGTATCGCCCAGAGCTGACGAGGCGTTTGACAGGCAGAGGAAAGGTTGCGAATATGATTTTCTATCATATCTTACACATATTACTGTGTGCATTCCATATTTCAAACACACAAATATTGACATACTGATGTTTTTATTATTATTATTATTATTATTATTATTATTATTATTTATTTTTTTTAATAATTTTATTTAAGGGGGCGGCGCCCTAGCGCCCTCTATCGGCCAGCCGCCACTGGTCTGAAGGTCTATTGATTTTGCTGATGTTTGCAAATGGTGTAATAGATGAACTTTACTCTGCTTTGCTGAAGCATTTGGAAAAGCATTGCTACATAGGTTTCTTGGAATAGGGGACATTTGGAGATATGTGAAAGCCGGGGATTGGTTTATTAAAATCACGCCATACTATGTCACATAGGATATAAATACCGTGTCTTAAACAAAGGACTGGGAGAGAGACAACATATTGGATCAACAGATTGGCCGTTTCTCTCCAGATATAACTGCAGATATCTGTAAATTAATACTGTGAACTTTGATACAATAAATCAAAGAACAGTGTAAGCGGACTTCTTATCATCACAGCATAATTAGCAACGCTGTCTTGGACACCACACATACATCTTTCATACTGGCCACCCGTGGGAATCGAACCCACAACCCTGGCATTGCAAGCGCCATGCTCTACCAACTGAGCTACAGGAGGCCCGTTGCCGGTAAACTTCCACATCCGTTTGAGATATTAGAACAAAGACTTTACTTCAAACCAGTGCTTGACTTGGGATGGAAGAAGAGCAGGATCTGTCTTTTTCCAAGTCTGTCCATTAGACTATGTTCAACGAAATTCACAAATGACCTTATGCAATAGAGACCTCTGATTATTCACTGTTAAGGGTTTATGACTTATAACCAAATTTCCATGACTATTATTATAGCCTACATGAAAAAGTAAGCATTATTTACGTCATGATTCGAACTTGTCTTTTTCCGAGTTCCCAGTTGTCCTGAAAGCACCAAAAACACAGAATGCCCGACTTTGATGACAAAGTTTGATTCCTACATTTTCCCACAAGAAGGACCGCAGCGCCACCTTCCTGTTCAAGTGAGCACAGCACAACAATGTGAGTCCAAAAATGACTTGTATGCTGCTGCATAAATTATGTAATATGTCAGGGAGATATGTATACTGTAGTAGTAACACTAAGTGTATGTTGTGTAGTAAGCTGTTAGTAGCCCATGTGCCTCACCCTAATAATTTGGTCCCTTTCCCTCTCATAACTTAGCCTACTGTTCTGACTTGGTGGTGCACATGTAGTCCCTAACAGTTTGTGGGCACTGTTTGTCACCTTTGTAGTGCAATTCATGTACTGTATTGTTTAGTGTTGTGTTGTGTAGTGGCTTTGCTGGCATGCATAAAAAATAAATAGTTTGCCCCACCAAGATTTACATGCTAAAATCGTCACTGGTCTTTATACAATTATTCCCTCATTCAATTAATCAGGGATCAAATGGATAAGATAGGCTACTTCAAAGCAAGTTATCTAACTAGACAGGTTTAGCCTATATATAAGGCTCAAATATTCATGTTTCAGGGGAGATCTATGCACAGCAAGTTATTTGTCAATTAGGCTATTCTTATAATATTTTTAGCGTTGTCGGAATCACATGGCTACTGTTTAATAGAGGGGAATCCCAGCTTTCGAACAGTGCAGATTTATTTTGGCTCTACAGTGCTGGTGGAAAGGCGAAATGAATGCTTAGTTAGCTATAGTTAACTAGCGGGATAACTGCTACAAGTTATGTTTTGAATTGGCCATCTAGTTAGCCCACTCGTGCTGTCTTTTTTACACGCATTGAAGGGTCATTCTGATAATTACTGATATGTCGATTTTTAAGTGAATTATCATATTTTAAAGTGTGCCTTCATTAATTACATGAACAAAAATTCTGAAACAAATTTCCATGCCTTTTAATGACCTTACAAACCCTAATTTTACCATTTGGAACCGCGCATCATGCGCATTTAGGCTGGCGCATTTTCAATCTGCGCAATCTCGAACAGCCTACTGTCCAGTGGCGATTTTAGCATGTCAATCTTGGTGGGGCAAACAACTTTTTTTTTAGATGCATGCCAGCGAAGCCACTACACAACTCTAAACAATACATAAAATGCACTATAACGGTGACAAACAGTCCCCACAAACTTTTAGGGTCTACATAAAGCTGTCCTGAAAGTGGCTCTTATGGCTGACTTGCTTAAATACATATGGTTTCTACTGGCTCCTTGTGGATTTGTGTAACTGGATAAGAACCACACTCTCCTTCAATAATAATGAATGTCGACATGTTCAGTAAATTCACAATGTTTATTCTTATATAATTAACACTTAGCTCTTGAGTATAAACAAGTTCAAGCAAACTGCGATGAGGTAGACCTATTTGTTCAGCAATTTCGAAATGGACAGCGACAGAAATTCAGATAGATATTAGTTTTAGAGAAATTCAGCAAGATGTTGAGGCCTTCACTTTACTCTTCTTTAAGTCACCACAGAGAGAGAAAGAGAGAAAGATCCAGACTCAGCGGTTAGCCTAACATTTGATGTATTTTATTAGGGCTACATGGTCTAAAAAGGAAGGACAATACAATCACGAGGATCCACTTTTATAGGCAATACACAGACGCACTGACAGCGCATTGCGCAAACAAAACAACCCTCGCAATATGAACTGGAATTACATGGGTCTATTACTGAACTATTTAAATTGGAAGAGACTGTCACTGGCAAACATGGTTACGAGGAGGGGATACTATAATATAATGTTGTTGGGTCTGTAACTTACCCTCCTCGTGGAGAAAAGCACCCGAGCTAATTATAATACACAAAGTAAGAAAAACGATTAAATGCATAATTCTAACATTGCCTAAAATTATTAATAAGATACTAATGAGATAGACCTATATAAGCAATATAACAATGCAGATGTACAAACTATGGCATATATGACGATAAGCGGTTAATAGGCAAGCCGTAATTTCGATTAAGACATGAGCGAGCTGAGACGAACGTAGCCTATATGCCGTCTATTTGTTCAGCACTTCTGAAATGGACAGCGACATAATTCAGAACATGGGCCGTTCTTACAGTATTCTCCCTGTACACCAAGTCAGAACCGTAGAATAAATTAACAGGGGCACATAAGCAGCCAATGAAAGCTCTTACAATGGGGGCAGGTAAGCAGGCGATGAAAGCTGTTACAATATTCGAGATGAGATTTCTCTAAAACAGGCTATTGGCTAGATGTGCACAACCAAGTCGGAACAGTAGGCTATATGCCTAATCGTTCAGCGGGTTTGAAATGGACAGCGACATAATTCACAATATGGGCCGTTCAGTATTCTCCCTGTACACCAAGTCCGAACAGTAGGCTATATTAACAGGGGCACATAAGCAGACAATGAAAGCTCTTACAATGTGGGCAGGTAAGCAGCCAATGAAAGCTGTTACAATATTCGATTATTACATTTCTCTAAAACTGGCTATAGGCTAGATGTGCACAACCAAGTCCGAACAGTAGGCTAAATTAACAGGGGCACATAAGCAGACAATGAAAGCTCTTACAATGTGGGCAGGTAAGCAGGCAATGAAAGCTGTTACAATATTCGAAGATGAGATTTCTTTAAAACAGGCTATAGGCTACATGTGCACCACCAGGTCAGAACAGTAGGCTAAGTTCTAAGGGGGGAAAGGGACCACATTCTTAGGGTGAGGCACATGGGCGACTAACTGCTTACTACACAACATACACTTAGTATTACTTTCTTAGCTACAGTATACACATCTCCCTGGCATATTACATCACTTATGCAGCAGCATACTATACATATTTATGGTCTCACCATTGTTGTGCTGTGCTCACTTGAACAGGAAGTTGGCAAGGTGGTCCTTCTTGTGGGCAAACTTCTCAAATACTTTGTCATCAAAGTCTGGCATTCTCTGGATGAAGTCATGCTGGATTGACAGCATGGCCAATGCATTTAACCGTTTCTGGCCAATGCAGTTGTGTATGAAGGTTTTTATCATTTTAAGGGTGGAAAAGTTTCTCTCTGACTCTGCGGTTGTCATCGGAGTGGTGATTTTGAGACGAGAGACCGTCTCAGACAAGGCCTCCTGCAGGTTGTTCTTCTAGGGTGATTTCAATAAAGAAAGTGCTGTCTTTCCAGTGAGCAGCTCGTGATGCCGATAGACAGTGAACAGCTCCCTTTTCAACTTCTCCTGGTTGCCCACAGGCCATAGCTTGGTAGCACAAGGAATCCTTCAGTAGCGTTTGGACACCACATACATTACCACCCATCTTAGATTTGTGCAACCAGCCTTTCCTTGACAGTTGTCTGGTAACATGTAGCGCAGCACTATTACCATCTGTGATTTATAGGAGACATCAGTGGTCTCGTCTGCCTGTACAGACGCAAAAGGAGTCTCAGACACCTCCTTAGCTATTGCTTCTCTTTACACTTCATACATACAATCCAAAGGTTAGTTTTGGATCTTGCTTGATTCACCCTTAAAAATTGGTTGGTCGTCATAATGCCTTTGTAGCCTGTAATCTCCTTCACGCATGGTCTCAAAAATACACCTGAAAACGCCTGGGTTCAAGACTCATTGTTGAATTTGCAATTTCCGACTTGTTGTGAAATGTTTATGTCTAATGGAGGATGAGCACCGAGAGGTTTTATCACTAATTTCTCTTCATATGACAAGGTTTGAAAAGGATTTGCCAGTAGATTGTCAACTTGATTCATGATGATGACTGCTAGCTTGCTAGCTAAGATTTCGAAAGTATGATGTTGACATGATCAGTCCATTCAAAGCTACTGTGTTTTATTTGTGGCCAATGACCTTGGGCCTTCTTGGATGGGCACTTCTAAAGTAACTCTATGGCAGCACCAAAAGGGCTTGAATTTTCAAACTCTCCCAGTAGATTTTGCGGTGACGTAGTGTCACCATGAGTGACAGAACACTGAGACAACTAGAGAACATTACCAACCCCTAGCTCTGCCCCACCTGACCTGAATGATGCGTCTCCACTGATCATAGATACAGTTGAAGTCGGAAATGTACATACACTTAGGTTGGAGTCATTAAAACTCGTTTTTCAACCACTCCACAAATTTATTTTCAACAAACTATAGTTTTGGCAAGTCGGTTAGGACATCTACTTTGTGCATGACACAAGTAATTTTTCCAACAATTGTTTACACACAGATTATTTCACTTATAATTCACTGTATCACAATTCCAGTGGGTCAGAAGTTTACATACACTAAGTTGACTGTGCCTTTAAACAGCTTGGAAAATTCCAGAAAATGATGTCATGGCTTTAGAAGCTTCTGATAGGCTAATTGTCATCATTTCAGTCCATTGGAGGTGTACCTGTGGATGTATTTCAAGGCTTACCTTCAAACTCAGTGCCTCTTTGCTTGACATCATGGGAAAATCAAAAGAAATTAGCCAAGACCTCAGAAAAACTTTTGTAGACCTCCACAAGTCTGGTTCATCATTGGGAGCAATTTCCAAATGCCTGAAGGTACCACGTTCATCTGTACAAACAATAGTACCAAAGTATAAACACCATGGGACCATGCAGCCGTCATACCGCTCAGGAAGGAGATGCGTTCTATCTCCTAGAGATGAACGTACTTTGGTGCAAAAAGTGCAAATCTATCCCAGAACAACAGCAAAGGACCTTGTGAAGATGCTGGAGGAAACAGGTACAAAAGTATCTATATCCACAGTAAAATGAGTCCTTTATCGACATAACCTGAAAGGCCGCTCAGCAAGGAAGAAGCCACTGCTCCAAAACCGCCATAAAAAAGCCAGACTACGGTTTGCAACTGCACATGGGGACAAAGATCGTACTTTTTGGAGAAATGTCCTCTGGTTGGCAATAATGACCATCGTTATGTTTGGAGGAAAAAGGGGACAGCTTGCAAGCCGAAGAACACCATCCCAACCGTGAAGCACGGGGGTGGCAGCATGATGCGGTGGGGGTGCTTTGCTGCAGGAGGAACTGGTGCACTTCACAAAATAGATGGCATCATGAGGAAGGAAAATTATGTGGATATATTGAAGCAACATCTCAAGACATCAGTCAGGAAGTTAAAGCTTGGTCGCAAATGTGTCTTCCAAATGGACAATGCCCCAAGCATACTTCCAAAGTTGTGGCAAAATGGCTTAAGGACAACAAAGTCAAGGTATTGGAGTGGCCATCACAATGCCCTGACCTCAACTGTGCGAGCAAGGAGGCCAAAAACCTGACTCAGTTACACCAGCTCTGTCAGGAGGAATGGGCCAAAATTCACCCAACTTATTGTGGGAAGCTTGTGGAAGGCTACCTGAAGCGTTTAACCAAAGTTAAACAATTTAAAGGCAATGCTACCAAATACTAATTGAGTGTATGTAAACTTCTGACCCACTGGGAATGTGCTGAAATAAATAAAAGCTGAAAGAAATCATTCTCTCTACTATTATTCTGACATTGCTTTATCTTGGCCAGGTCGCAGTTGTAAATGAGAACCTGTTCTCAACTGGCTTACCTGGTTAAATAAAGGTGAAATAAAAAAATAAAAAAATAAAAAAAATAAACAATTCACATTCTTAAAATAAAGTGGTGATCCTAACTGACCTAAAACAGGGAATTTTCACTAGGATTAAATGTCAGATTAAATGTATTTGGTTAAGGTGTATGTTGCATGGTGATTTGTAGATTAGTCAGTCTCGCCTATGTCAGCAAACTGTTGATCAGTGGCTTGCCTCAGATTTCTGCTCTATCGTGTACAGTGCATTCGGAAAGTATTCAGACCCCTTCCCCTTTTCCACATTTAGTTAAGTTACAGCCTTATTCTAAAATGGATTAAATAAAAACAAATCAATCTACACACAATACCCCATAATAACAAAGCGAAAACAGGTTTTTAGAAATGTTTGCAAATTTATTTTATATTAAATAAACTTATTTACATAAGTATTCAGACCCTTTGCTATGAGACTCCAAATTGAGCTCAGGTGCATCCTGTTTCCATTGATCATCCTTGAGATGTTTCTACAACTTGATTGGAGTCCATCTGTGGTAAATGCAATTGATTGGACATGATTTGGAAAGGCACACACCTGTCTATATAAGGTCCAACAGTTGACAGTGCATGTCAGAGCAAAAACCAAGCCATGAGGTCGAAGGAATTGTCTTTAGAGCTCTGAGACAGGATTGTGTCGAGGCAGAGATCTGGGGAAGGGTACCAAAACATTTCTGCAGCATTGAAAGCCCCCAAGAACACAGTGGCCTCCATCAATCTTAAATGGAAGAAGTTTGGAACCACCAAGACTCTTCCTAGAGCTGGCAACCCGGCCAAACTGAGCAATTGGGAGAGAAGGGCCTTGGTCAGGGAGGTGACCATGAACCCGATAATCACTTTGACAGAGCTCCGGAGTTTCTCTGTGGAGATGGGAGAACCTTCCAGAAGGACAACCATCTCTGCAGCACTCCACCAATCAGGCCTTTATGGCAGAGCGGCCAGACGGAAGCCACTCCTCAGTAAAAGGAACATGACAGCCCGCTTGAAGTTTGCCAAAAGGCACCTAAAGGACACAGACCATGAGAAACAAGATTCTTTGGTCTGATGAAACCAATATTGAACTATTTTAGCCTGAATGCCAAGCATCACGTCTGGAGGAAACCTGGCACCATCCCTACGGTGAAGCATGGTGGTGGCAGCATCATGCTGTGGGGATGTTTTTCAGCGGCAGGGACAGGGAGACTAGTCAGGATCGAGGGAAAGATGAACGGAGCAAAGTACAGATAGATCCTTGATGAAAACCTGCTCCAGAGCACTCAGGACATCAGACTGGGGTTGAAGTTTCACCTTCCAACAGGACAATGACCCTAAGCACACAGCCAAGAGAGACCTGAAAACAGCTGTGCAACGATGCTCCCCATCCAACCTGACAGAGCTTGAGCGGATCTGCAGAGAAGAATGGGTGAAACTCCCCAAAGACAGGTGTGCCAAGCTTGTGGCGTCAGTTATTTATTAATTTATACATTTACAAACATTTACAAAAACCTGTTTTTGCTTTGTCATTATGGGCTATTGTGTGTAGATTGATGAGGGGGAAAAAACAATTTAATCAATTTTAGAATAAGGCTTTAACATAACAACATTTGGAAAAAGTCAAGGGGTCTGAATACTTCCGAATGGACTGTATGTGTGGATACTATATATACTACAGTGGTGAAACCTTTATGTGACAGCTGATAAATAATTAAACTGTTACTTTTACTACTTCAGTTATTTCATCATGTTCCAGTGCTTGACTTGGACTGAAATATGTGCCGTGTCTATACTCATTTTGGATGCCTGCACACTCTTAGAGAAAAGCGTTCTTTGGGGTTCTATATGGAACCTTTTGGTTATTTGGATGAAATAAATAAAAACTTCACAGAAATATAACCGCAACATGTAAAGTGTTGGTCCCATGCAGTGGCGGCTCCTGAAAAAATTCTCAGGAGGGGCAATTTTTCTGATGATTTAGGTGACCTACACACATTTTAAAAAAGATATGTCCAGCAACAACATGAAGACAGGGGCAGCATATAAGTCAATACCAGAAGCATTTATTGACTGATCTGGGGAGATGGATTCCAGTTTCTGTGACAGATTATAAATAATCTCTGATGCCTTTGTTATATTAGCTTTTGGTTGAATGTACTGTCGTAGTAAATATATAATGTTATAGCTTGGTCTGACTAAAATCTTGTGCATGACCCATTTTGTGTTGGGCGTTTGTTTTCAATCAATGCTGTTCCTATCCTATAACAATGGACAAAAGAGTCCTATCTTGTCAGCCTTGTCAGCAGGTGGCCAAGGACAACACCCACGCCATAGGTCTCTCAGTTCTTCCAACTCACGAGTTCTTGCTCTGAGGACACACACACACACACACACACATCATCACTGATAACACACACACACACACACATCATCACTGTTAAACACACACACACACACACACACAAATCCCCTCTCTTTAGGCTGAACATTTGAAGACAGAGAACCCGACTCAGAGCCAATGCAACAGTGGAGGGGACCTCGCCCAACTCATCAGGACCAATCAGAAGATCAGAACTACTAGATTCAACCTACATCATTTATTGTATAAAATGTCTGCACAATGTTTTCGGGGCTCTCTTCAGATAGCTCCCTAAGAGTTTGACGAACGAGTCCGTGCACGCGATTCCAGATATCTTTACCTCTGAATAAACTGCCTTTATTATACCATATCCACCCTGTCCAAAGTCTCTACTTGGTCTCAGTTCTCCAGTAAACTTGTGATTATCAACAGTACACAACGGTAACAAACAATTGGGGGAACTCACGGGGCAGATAGTAAGGTCGCAGTGACACAGAAAGCAGTTCAATGTCGGGGTACAGAGTCGCTCTCTTACCAGGATCGATCTGTGACTGTCAGATCGCGGTCCGCTCTGACCAGGGTGAAGCCGGCCGGCTCCACTTCTCCGGGACTCTGTCATCCAGCCAAGTCTCCCAGCTGTATTGGATTCCGCTGCCAGCAGCGTTTTCATTATTTAGTCCGTTCGTAGCGGGTATGTACACGATCAACAAGATCAGTCCAAAACCCACCACTGGAAATCCATGGTTGGCAGAATGTTTGTAAACTAAGTGTACAAATTAAAAACATAAAATAACGCCACACTGCAGGTCGCAACAGAGACGCTGCTAGCCGCTATTTGCTTAGTTACGTTCATGGTTACGTCACGTATGACGAAAGCGCGTAAGTGCAAGCCCACAGAAGCCCATAGAGATTGTATTGAAAGCTTTGAAATTTGAAAAAAATAGATTTTACATGACAGGCTATGAGAGACTTCTGGGCGATTTTCAACTTGACTGAAATCGCCCCAAAAACGGGCGGGGCCATTTGAAGCACGACTTTAGCCTGATTTGACATTTAGTGGCAGTCAGATCAGATTACAACACTGATAACTACTGTTGCCGTGATATAATTGATTAGAAAAAAAATCCCTTCCTTTTCCCGTTTGGCAGTGCGTCGCCCATATCGCCCTATTGAACAGGCCGTCCCTGGTCCCATGTTTCATGAGCTGCAATAAAATATCCCAGAAATTTTCCATTCGCACAAAAAGCTTATATCCCTCAAATTGTGTGCACAAATTTGTTAACATCCCTGTTAGTGAGCATTTCTCCTTTGCCAAGATAATCCATCCACCTGACAGGTGTGGCATATCAAGAAGCTGATTAAACAGCATGATCATTACACAGGTGCACCTTGAGCTGGGGACAATAAAAGGCCACTCTACAATGTGCAGTTTTGTCACACAACACAATGCCACAGATGTCTCTAGTTTTGAGGGAGCTTGCTGACTGCAGGAATGTCCACAAGAGCTGTTGCCAGAGAATTTAATGTTAATTTCTCTACCATAAGCCGCCTCCAACATTGTTTTAGAGAATTTGGCAGTACATCCAACCGGCCTCACAACCGCAGACCACATGTAACCACGCCAGCCCAGGACCTCCACATCCGGCTTCTTCACCTGCGGGATCCTCTGAGACCAGCCACCTGGACCGCTGATGAAACTGTGGGTTTGCATAACCAAATAATTTCTGCACAAACTGTCAGAAACCGTCTCATCTGCGTACTCGTCGGCCTCACCAGGGTCTTGAACTGACTGCAGTTCGGCGTCGTAACGGACTTTAGTGGGCAAAAGCTCACCTTTGATGTCCACTGGCACGCTGGAGAAGTGTGCTCTTCATGGATGAATCCCGTTTTCAACTGTACCGGGAAGATGGCAGACATGGCGTTTTGTGGGTGAGCAGTTTGCTGATGTCAACGTTGTGAACAGAGTGCCCTATGGCGGCGGTGGGGTTATGGTATGGGCAGGCATAAGCTACGGACAACGAACACAATTGCATTTTATCAATGGCAATTTGAATGCACAGAGATACCGTGAAGAGATCCTGAGGCCCATTGTCGTGCCATTCATCCGCCGCCATCACCTCATATTTCAGCATGATAATGAATGGCCCCATGTTGCAAGGATCTGTACACAATTCCTGGAAGCTGAAAATGTCCCAGTTCTTCCATGGCCTACATACTCACCAGAAATGTCACCCACTGAGCATGTTTGGGATGCTCTGGATCGATGTGAACGACAGCGTGTTCCAGTTCCCGCCAATATACAGCAACTTTGCACAGACATTGAAGAGAAGTGGGACAACATTCCACAGGCCACAATCAACATCCTGATCACCTCTATGCGAAGGAGATGTGTCATGCTGCATGAGGCAAATGGTGGTCACTCCAGATACTGACAATTTTTTTCATCCAGCCCCTGTCTTTTTTCTAAAGGTATCTGTGGCCAACAGATGCATATCTGTATTCCCAGTCATGTGAAATCCATAGATTAGGGCCTAATGAATTTATTTCAATTGACTGATTTCCTTATATGAACTGTAACTCAGTAAAATCTTTGAAATTGTTGCATGTTGAATTTATATTTTTGTTCAGTGTATATACCCAGTGAAGGCAAAGAACCTTGAGGGTTCTATCCCTACTTCAGTGTAATGGGGATTTTAGAAAACAACAGCTAACAAAAGCTAACCTAGTCACATCAAACTCTGAAATGACAGCTAACATTCCAATTGAATTTGCATGATTTCGCCTGGTCATAAAATTGGCTAGCTGACGTCCGACACCGTTAGCTCTCTATGGCAGCGGGAAGATCAAATTCATATTTTGCAACATTGTTGCCGAGGTCTGAGTGGCAAACAGCAAGGTTCATACAAACCTGTGCTGTTGCAATCTAAATGCTAGCTAGAAGCAAGAGGAAATAATGTGTAAAAGCATACACTCTTAGACAAAAACCAACTGCCATTCCAGCATGACCACGTAAGAGGATGGCGGTTGAACCAACTTGCAAGTATCCTAACAATAAGCACGTTATCTTTCAATGTATTAAGGTAAGCAAAGTTGATAATTTAATTCAAATATATGAAGCCAAAGTCATATGATAAACTATAGGCTAGATAAATAAATAAAGTTTAAATATTGTTAGAATTTGAGCATGTTTGTAAGCTAGCTAGCACAGATTGACATTGGCAATTAGCTAATTGTTACTTTTATTTCAGTATTTCAGTTTGAGTCAATTGAGTGGACTATGTTTCATGAAGCCATTCGAAGACTGTTGCTAACTGAAAGGAGGTATGTAATGTTATCAATTATTTATAATAAATTATGTATAATAAGTCTTGGTGATTCAATAACCTTTTAAATTATTAAATTACTTTCAACACACTATCTAAAAATGGGCGGAATTGATCTGACACCTGGAGGGCTGCTGGGTTCACATCCTCAAAACATTCCCCTGTCGTTGGGCCCTTGAGCAAGGCCCTTAACCCCACAACATGCTCTCCATCCAGGGGTGCTACACTGCAGCTTGAACCTGTGCTGGTCTCAACTGTATGTGTGAGGTCTGCTGTTTGGGGGGTTGAGAACGGAGCAGAAGACACATTTTTGTTGTTCGCTGTAACTAATGGACAAAGTTGTATTGTATTGTAAAGAAGTCATCCAGAGTACAATATGTTACGAATTTGCTGTACGTATGATATGTTAATGTTAGCTAAGTGGCTAGGTGTCTAACGCTAATGTTAGCTAGGTGGCAGGGACGGCCTGTTCAATAGGGCGATATGGGCGACGCACTGCCAAACGGGAAAAGGAAGGGATTTTTTTTCTAATCAATTATATCACGGCAACAGTAGTTATCAGTGTTGTAATCTGATCTGACTGCCACTAAATGTCAAATCAGGCTAAAGTCGTGCTTCAAATGGCCCCGCCCGTTTTTGGGGCGATTTCAGTCAAGTTGAAAATCGCCCAGAAGTCTCTCATAGCCTGTCATGTAAAATCTATTTTTTTCAAATTTCAAAGCTTTCAATACAATCTCTATGGGCTTCTGTGGGCTTGCACTTACGCGCTTTCGTCATACGTGACGTAACCATGAACGTAACTAAGCAAATAGCGGCTAGCAGCGTCTCTGTTGCGACCTGCAGTGTGGCGTTATTTTATGTTTTTAATTTGTACACTTAGTTTACAAACATTCTGCCAACCATGGATTTCCAGTGGTGGGTTTTGGACTGATCTTGTTGATCGTGTACATACCCGCTACGAACGGACTAAATAATGAAAACGCTGCTGGCAGCGGAATCCAATACAGCTGGGAGACTTGGCTGGATGACAGAGTCCCGGAGAAGTGGAGCCGGCCGGCTTCACCCTGGTCAGAGCGGACCGCGATCTGACAGTCACAGATCGATCCTGGTAAGAGAGCGACTCTGTACCCCGACATTGAACTGCTTTCTGTGTCACTGCGACCTTACTATCTGCCCCGTGAGTTCCCCCAATTGTTTGTTACCGTTGTGTACTGTTGATAATCACAAGTTTACTGGAGAACTGAGACCAAGTAGAGACTTTGGACAGGGTGGATATGGTATAATAAAGGCAGTTTATTCAGAGGTAAAGATATCTGGAATCGCGTGCACGGACTCGTTCGTCAAACTCTTAGGGAGCTATCTGAAGAGAGCCCCGAAAACATTGTGCAGACATTTTATACAATAAATGATGTAGGTTGAATCTAGTAGTTCTGATCTTCTGATTGGTCCTGATGAGTTGGGCGAGGTCCCCTCCACTGTTGCATTGGCTCTGAGTCGGGTTCTCTGTCTTCAAATGTTCAGCCTAAAGAGAGGGGATTTTTGTGTGTGTGTGTGTGTGTGTTTAACAGTGATGATGTGTGTGTGTGTGTGTGTTATCAGTGATGATGTGTGTGTGTGTGTGTGTGTCCTCAGAGCAAGAACTCGTGAGTTGGAAGAACTGAGAGACCTATGGCGTGGGTGTTGTCCTTGGCCACCTGCTGACAAGGCTGACAAGATAGGACTCTTTTGTCCATTGTTATAGGATAGGAACAGCATTGATTGAAAACAAACGCCCAACACAAAATGGGTCATGCACAAGATTTTAGTCAGACCAAGCTATAACATTATATATTTACTACGACAGTACATTCAACCAAAAGCTAATATAACAAAGGCATCAGAGATTATTTATAATCTGTCACAGAAACTGGAATCCATCTCCCCAGATCAGTCAATAAATGCTTCTGGTATTGACTTATATGCTGCCCCTGTCTTCATGTTGTTGCTGGACATGTCTTTTTTAAAATGTGTGTAGGTCACCTAAATCATCAGAAAAATTGCCCCTCCTGAGAATTTTTTCAGGAGCTGCCACTGCTAGGTGGTTAACGTTAGCTAGGCTAGGGGTTAGGGTTAGGGATTATGGTTAGGGTTAGGGTTAGGACTTAGGTTAAAAGGTTAGGGTTAAGGTTAGGAGTTAGGTTAAAGGATTATGGTTAGGATTAGGGTTAGGGGAAGGGGAAGCTAACATGCTAAGTAGTTTCAAAGTAGCTAAAATGTAGTAAGTAGTTGCAAAGTTGCTAAGCAGCTAATAATGTCCATGATGAGATTCGAACACACAACCTTTTAGTTCCTAAATGTTCGCTTTATACTCTCACCCATCAACCTCGATCAACCACCCTCCTTTCGTTTTTGCCTTAACTAACCTTCTGTATTATGTAACCATACCAAACGTAACATATCATACCAATTTGAGTGTCCCGGATTTACATTTACTATGTTATGGCTAGTCTATGAGACCAGAATGACTGGCTAGATGGGCTCATAAGGAAGACTTACTGAACTGACTGAACCAAATCGGTTCGTCTCCACTCGGCTCTCGCTGCACGACAAACGTCATCAATTTGGTTACCAGGCGTATCCTTATAGCCTCTCCCATGCAGAGATGATGTTTATAGCCATTTGTCAGCCTACACAATCAGGGGCAGATTAATGCAGGGGCTTACAGGGGCTGAAGCCCGTAGGGGGCCCAAGAGGCAATAAATATATATTTAAAAATATATATATCCAACCACCAGAGCCGGCTCTCAATGTTCAAATTACAACAGAGAACATCATTTAGCCAAAGGGGTTCAATAGTTTCTAAAAAAATAACTGTGGAATAAGTTTTATCACAAGCACATACAGGCAGCTGCCAAAATAAAGTAAACACCAACATAAACTGTCTTAAAGGTGCAATGTGCAGAAATCACTCCGCTATTTCCTGGTTGCTAAAATTCTAATAGTAATTTCAGTTTATGTGACAAAACAAGCAATGCATAGAATGATTGTACCATCTCAACGGCTGTGAAATATATTTTCAATAACCCAAAATATTGTATTTTAAGCTGTTTGAAGCTGGTGTACAAAACCTAAGAATGGGAAGTATAGCAATAGCGCACATAGAACATATCTACTTCTTCTTAAACTTGCTTTCAATGAAAATGACAGATCTATAACCCCCCTTTCTATGTGAATTTGGTCGGTTGCCCAAAAAGTGACATATTGTAGCTTTAAAGGGGTGTTGGGCCAGCACGAGCTGCCAGAACAGCTTCAATGCACCTTGGCATAGATTCTACAAGTGGACCTAAACCATGCCAGGAAAATGCACCCCACACCATAACATATACTCATTTACTCAAGTTACCTACAGTCAGGAAGGCCACAATTTGGGCAGCATGCATGTCAAATATACAGCTTGTTGCATTGTGGCCATAGTCATATAATCCATAGAAGGGTTTTGGAACTTCTTACCCTGGCAATTTGACTGTTGAACTCATGGGTACACTAGCAATGGCTGCTAGTCATGACTTGAATGGGAACTGCCATCTATGGATTATATTTCTATGGTTGGTTGCGGCTGTACAGTTTGCCTTTAGCAAATTTCTAAATACAATAGCGGGAAAAAAGTACAGTTTGGAAAGCAAAGGCCTAATGCTAAAAAGAGATTGCTAATCTGTCTGTAGAATCAATAGAAACATTTTTTTCTCAACAACTCCCAATTGTGAGCGAACAGCAGCCCTGTTTTTCAAAAGTAGCTTATCTTGAGATAGGCTATTGCCACGAGGAGCGCATCGGCCATCACCGGTGAGTAGCCTATGGCTTCATCTTCATCAGTTGGTGAGTCAGTGTGCCACTGGAAAGTTTATTTAGTAGCCTACTGTAGCCTATAATAAACAGTAGGCCTATATACACTGAGTGTACAAAACATTAGGAACACCTGCTCTTTCCATGACATAGACTGACCAGGTGAATCCAGGTGAAGGCTATGATCCCTTATTGATGTCACTTGTTAAATCCACTTTAATCAGTGTAGATGAAGAGGAGGAGATGGGTTAGAAAATTGAGACATGGATTGTGTGTGTGCCATTCAGAGGGTGAATGGGTAAGACAAAAGATTTAAGTGCCTTTGAACGGGGTATGGTAGTAGGTGCCAGGCGCACCGGTTTGTGTCAAGAACCCCAACGCTGCTGGGTTTTTCATGTTCAACAGTTTCCAGTGTGTATCAAGAATGGTCCACCACCCAAAGGACATCCAGCCAACTTGACACAACTGTGGGAAGCATTGGAGTCAACATGGGCCAGCATCCCTGTGGAATGCTTTCGACACCTTGTAGAGCCCGTGCCCCAACGAATTGAGGCTGTTCTGAGGGCAAAACGGGGTGCAACACAATATTATGAAGGTGTTCCTAATGTTTTATACACTTAGTGTATAATCTTGTGAGTGTGCATAGAGTCAGTGCAAGATACAGTAAGTGCAGATAGTCCGGGTAACCATTAATTAACTATTTAGCAGTCATGGCTATTTAGCAGTCTTATGGCTTGGGGGTAGAAGCTGTCTCGGAGCCTGTTGGTCCAAGAGCCGATGTTCCGGTCCTGTTTGCCGGACGGTAGCAGAGTGAACAGTCTATGGATTGGGTTGCTGGAGTCTTTGGCAATTGTTCAGCCCTTCCTCTGACACCACCTGATATAGAGGTCCTGGATGGCAGGAAGTTCGGCCCCAGTGATGTACTGGGCTCTCCGTACCACCCTCCGTACCGCTTTGCTGTCGAGGGTGGTGCATTTGCCATACCAAGTGGTGATGCAGCCAGTAAAGATGCTCTTGATGGTGAAGCTGTAGAACCTTTTGAGGATACAATGGCCCATGCCAAATCTTTTCAACCTCCTGAGGGGGAAGAGATGCTGTCGTGCCCTCTTCACGACTGTGCGGGTGTATGTGGACCATGTTAAGTCCTTAGTGATGTGGATGCCAAGGAACTTGAAGCTCTCGACCCGCTCCACTACAGCCCCGTCGATGTGGATGGGGGCATGCTCTCCCCTCTTTCTCCTATAGTCCACGATCAGCTCCTTCGTCTTACTGATGTTGAGGGAGAGGTTGTTGTCATGGCACCACACTGCCAAGTCTCTGACCTCCCCCCTGTAAGCTGTCTCATTGCCGTCGGTGATCAGGCCTACCACCGTTGTGTCGTCAGCAAACTTGATGATGGTGTTGGAGTCGTGCGTGGCCATGCAGTCTTGGGTGAACAGGGAGTACAGGAGGGGACTAAGCACACACCCTTGAGGGGCCCCTGTGTAGAGGGTCAGCGTGGTGGACGTGTTGTTGCCTACCCTGTTTTGGTTTGTTTTTCATTTTACTACTTGTCTTGTGAACCACATGTAAACATTATAAACCGAAAATAATGATATATTCTTATGCTGGTTGACAAATCAGACATTGCACATTTTAGGTCAGTTTCCCAATATGCCGTTACCTGTCTATATGAATATTGCGTAATGTCTCATTGATTAAATGTGTGTCTGTTTAAATCAGCAGTTCTTTTACTGTCATAATGGTTTTGACTGCATACTGCGTTGTAGACTTTTATAGATGGCCACAAGGTGGCGCCTGCAGTATTTGGATGTTGGGAATTCCTCTTTCTGACATTTCACTTGGAATGAATAATAATAATAATAATAATTAAGAGTTTACATGTAGACACAGGGAACCTCCAAGACACATAATCCTGGATTAATGTTTGTGTGCGTATGAATGGAATGTATGAATCAATATTTATTTATGTGTAAACAGCTGCTCTATAATATGTTGGTGTCTTTGTGTGTTGGTATGTAGGCTATGTGTTCTGCAAAGAGATATAGAGTGAGGGAGGGAGTCGTTGTATGCCCCAGTTACAGTATATGACCCGACTGCATCTGTGTGCCTCACTGAGCATCAATACTATATGAGTGGATTCTCCAGCATGTCTGAGAGGGTTTCCTTGCTCTTTCTCTCCCTCTCCCTCTCCCCTCCCTTCTTTCTCTCTCTACCCTCCCTTCTTTCTCTCCCTCTCCCTCTCCCTCTCCTCTCCCTCTCCCCTCCCTCCTTTCTCTCTCTCTCCATCTCCCCTCCCTTCTTTCTCTCTCTCTCCCTCTCCCCTCCCTTCTTTCTCTCCCTCTCCCTCTCCCCTCCCTTCTTTCTCTCTCTCAGTCACTCTCTTCTCTTTCTCTTTTATCCTTTTGCTCCAGAAATGTCCGCCACACTCAGCTCAGTGCAGCCCAACACTTCTCTCATCCTCAGGGTCCCCTCGGAGAGGGAGGATTGTGTGTGTTTGTGTGTGTGTGTGTGTGTGTGTGTGTGTGTGTGTGTGTGTGTGTGTGTGTGTGTGTGTGTGTGTGTGTGTGTGTGTGTGTGTATGTGTATGTGTAAAGTGATGTTTAAGACCCTTCCATTATGAATGAGGAATGGAGGAAAGGAGAGAGGGGAGCATTGGGCCTCTCGCTCTCCATCCTCTGAACCACGTTTCTGCCATTTCTACAGCATTACTACAATCAGTGCCAAAGCCTAGATCCCAGTAAGAGCTAAATCACTCAATATGCTCATCAGGTTGTTACAGGTAGAATCATTATTCTATTCATTATTTTATTCATTATTCTATTATGTTATTACACAGTAGCATTATAGCAGATGTCTTACTGAATGCTAGAACATTCTGGATACACTGCACTTTTTCTTGCTCTTCAAATTATGTGGCTTATCTTGCATTAGATTATACTATTAGACAAATGAGATTAAAACTTAAGCAAGCAGAGACACTAATACGGTCAATTCGATAGGGGGTGGCCATTATAGGGCCAAAACATGATCGGAGCATTGAGTCTTACGGTCCTATCGCATCCTCTGTCTCTTTAAAAAGATGCAGCCCACGCCTCGAAAAGCGGCTTGTTCCGGCTTTGCCCCTTTACGTCTTTATCCTTGCCCATAACATGAAAATAGTACCACATACGCACAACCATTATAAACAAGGTTTCGAGGTGAAATTTGAATATATATTATTTTGTACAGCTCGTTTTACCACATAACACTCTCCTGTTGATCAAGACGCGCCAGCCCAAGGCACGCAGTTCAAAAACGGGAAGCGGAGTGATACAGTAGGCTCCACACGATCGTTCTGCCCGGTTGTCAAACCGAGGGAGGGTACCTTTGAGCGAACATGTCGCATTGGCTGGAAATGAATAGAGAAATTGGATCAAATAACAGTAATTTGATGTGATGAAATGATGCGCCAGGCAGTTTTAAATACGGGGTCTATATTATTGGTTTGATTGCTGCGTTTCCATTGCAACTGATGAAGATCTTTTGCCGTTTGCTCTCTTGGACGATAAAAATATGATTATTATAGTGCTCCGTTACAGTGCATAAGGTAAGTCACAGAGAGAAGCGCGACTTTCAGCTGGTTGTCCAATTAAGATTTTTAGAAGTGTTGCATGCTGCCAAAACGTTTG
This sequence comes from Coregonus lavaretus, assembly GCF_964263955.1. NCBI lineage: Eukaryota > Metazoa > Chordata > Actinopteri > Salmoniformes > Salmonidae > Coregonus > Coregonus lavaretus. Next base: position 29,859,536 of record NC_139991.1, read on the forward strand.
ACTAGGCCAATGGCTATATAGCCAATGGCTGCTGATGATGGTCGAGTCCATACACAGTTATAGTAATTGGCAACTGTTCTCATTCCTCCTTAATGTCTGCAGGCAGATAATTTATTATGGGGTACCATTACAACATTTAGGAGCCATGCACGATTTCTTCATGATATGTCTATTTCAATATATTTGTGCATATAGGCCTATAAACCTACAGGAATGTAAACCTACAAAGAACAATAGACTTCAAGATTGTCAACCCTAATCTATTAGGCCTAGCCTATTATTAAATTAGGCTCCTTTGCACAGAGGCATCAGTGTAACAGAAAATGTTAGACAATTTTACACAAAGTGGTTGTTCAATGAAGTTGCATTACAAAATGCACGTTCCAAGAATTACTGTGGCACCTACATCCGTGTACAGTTAGATCTCTCACTAGTGATAAGTGGCAGTGCCACCCACCGCCAACGTAGCTTATATATGCCTGAATGAATACACAAAAGGCCTTTTGAAATCAAAATAAATACATCCTGATGTACAGCCTATAATGTGCCCCAGGTCTAATATCACTAGGCCTACAATTGTAAAGTTGCACTTATAGTTCTGTTTATAGAGGACTGCAGTTGTTTTATTTTTAAGATGATCATTACAAATGGTTAATTAAATTAAATTAAATGTAATAGTCAAAATTAACCCTGAGATATGGATCATGTTTGAAAGTCCCTCTCCAAATGAAGTTGTGAAATATTGACCTCTGAATAGAAATCCAAACTGATAAACAATAACAGGAAATAAACAGTGTTGTTTTTTTTTTTAACACAGGAAGAGGAAACAAATTCAAATCAAACGTTATTTGTCACATGATTTGTAAACAACGGGTGTAGACTAACAGTGAAATGCTTACACGCGGGTGTTTTTTTAACAACCCAGAGTTAAAGACAAAAAATAAAAAATGGAAATAGTGACACAAGGAATAAATACACAGTGAATAACGAATAACAATAAAGAGTAAAAAATAACATGGCTATATACAGGGAGTATCAGTACCGAGTCGATGTGCAGTGGTACGAGGTAATTGAGGTAGCTATGTAGATAAACTGTAGGTAGGGATAAAGTGACTAGGCGACAGGATATATAATAGACAAGCTTGTCTTTTGTTTTTTTCTACAAACACTTTGTTTTGAAAAATTGATTCTATTTCTCTGATGAGGGGTTCAGAGCAAAGATCAAGCTATATCATCCAGAGGAATATAGTATTGAACTCATTAAGGGGGTAGTGATTGAATAGTGATTAGGTTTGTGGCAATCTTGTTTCATGACTCAAACAGACAGTAATGACTGTGACTCATTTTATTGAAACCCACTCGCAGTATTCCATATTCCGTATTCTATATTCCATTGCCCACCACATAAATGTTTGTGTGAAATCTCAGCCCTGTCACCGGTTGTAATGTACTGTATTGTACTGTACTCTGAGGGCCTGGTTGGTAGAGTGGTGGGGAGACTGGTGTCCTAAGGCCATGTCTGGAACAGCAGAGTTTACTGGTGCAGGACAAGCCCAGCTGTCCTCTTTACAAGAGAATAGCCCCCTTCAAAACACACAGGCATGGACACACACGCACACACACACACACATGCACATGTGCACATACTCACTCTCTCTCTCTCTCTCTCTCTCTCTCTCTCTCTCTCTCTCTCTCTCTCTCTCTCTCTCTCTCTCTCTCTCTCTCTCTCTCTCTCTCTCTCTCTCTCTCTCTCCTACTTGAACTCACACACTTACAAAAGTTATTCTCAGTCCCCTCCAACAGCCCTACTACTACACTATGAGCTAAACTATAGTCTAGAACAGTGGTTCCCAACCAGGGGTACTAGGACCCCTGGGGGTACTTGGCCTATCCACAGGGGGTACTTGAGAAGACTCATGAGACCATAGGCTTACTGGTAAAGTACACATGAGGGGTTACTTCAGGGGTACTCTGGGCAGAGCAGAATTCAGTTGGTGGTACAGTAACCAAAAAAGGTTGGGAATCATTGGTATAGAACAGGTTGTTCTAACTCTGGGGTCATGATGCTGTAATCTTAAGGGCCAGTCAGTCAGGAGCAACCTTAAAGTCGCACATGTATTAACTGCTCCTAGCATTCCAAGGGTTCAGGTTCTACCCCTGCCTCGGTAGGAGGGGGGTAGAGGAGTGGGGGTGGGGACCAGCCGGCTGGCTAACATGAGGGCCTGTCCATCAGCAGACTACATGATTTCCATTTAGAATACCAGGCAGTCCTTTAGATTATAGAACACATGCTGTTCTCTTGAGGCACATAGGGTACATTTCAGGAGCCAACAGAGAACTCTACAGGTGGCATGTGAGGACTGACTGTGGTATGTGTGTGAGGAGAGCCAAATGTGAGTGGCCAAATGTGTAGAACCAAATGTGTACAGCTAAATGTTACATTGTATATTTTTGTGGAATACTTTGTGTGTGTGTGTGTGTGTGTGTGGGTGGGGCAGATATCCTCTTATCTCACCAACAGTAGTCACAAGATGAACAAGCCATTTCCTCTAGTTTTTTGCCAGTTTATTGCGTGGGTTACCGATTACATGAGACTGTATATTACAAGGAGATGGTTAACATGATCAGGGGCACCCTGAACAACAGGATGTCGCTGTAGCTTACAGTCAGGAACAGGTGGTTTAAACGTGACACTGAATCACTCACTGTGGTTCAAATTATATTTACGATTTCCCGCCCATTGGCTTCGGCGCATCACCACATCTAACTTTAAGCTCCAAAAACTTTCCCCCAGTAGCCTTTGCACGTTTTGTCGTCACATGCATTTTCACTTTGGTCGGTGAACCAGAGACTGAGCTCAACTGTTGCGTGAAGCTCGTGGCATTATATTCAGAATCAGCGCCCTCGCGGAAACATGACACGCAAGATCAGCACGGAGCTGTCCACGCGGGAGAGGCAATGTGGACACATCGCTCCCTGGGACACTTGGATGGTGCGTAATTTTGTGGGAAAAGTAGTTGAATGCGCAATCATAACTTTCACACTTAAACCAAGTGGGTAATTTTATTTACTTTAATAAGTTACTTGCTTTTTATTCTGTAAAGTATATCAATGCAATGATACAGGCAAAACTGTCGAAGTGGTTATCATATTTCATCTTAGATGCTTGAAGAGCTTGATATTTTAGTAGTCTAGATAGATTTGTAGGCATGCCTAGAATTTATGCATTTTCGAGTTGAGTGAGATTATTTAGTTAAGTTAATTACACGCACGCACACACACACAATCTTTCCTCACATAACCTGTCCTTCAGGGTCAATGTGCATGGTGGCTCCCTCTGTCTCTGCACAATGATTGATTGTGAACAGCAGTGCATGCTTCTGTTGCATAACTGAACTCAGCAAGACAGCAAGAAGACTATACAGGTTAGCCTGGTAGAGCCAGCTCTAAGCCAGCCTGATGTAACTTCTTCATGCAATGCATGGGGTGACGGGTAGTGATGGTGGTGCAGTTGGTTCCACCAAGCAGATGCCTGTCTGTCTGTCAGTGCAGCTGTTGCATGCAGGGAAGTTAAGTCGTGGCTCCAGGTGCCGTTGCTGCTTGGATACAGTACAGTTTAATTATTTCCCTCTAATCGGGGACTGATTTAGACCTGGGAAATCAGGTGGGTGCAATTAATTATCAGGTATTACAGAAAACCAGCAGTACTCTGGACCTCATATGGTAAGATTTGAATCCCCCTGGTCTAAAGCCTTGCAGACTTGCTTATTGGCCAGATCATCAGGAGAGATTGACTGCATCACTGCTGGTCTTTGTAAAAAGTATTGACGTGCTGAAAGTACCAAATTGTCTCTTCAGCCAGTTAACACAAAGCTCAAAAAATCCATACAAACCCCACAAGACACGCAATCAAGGGTCTCTTCACTGTCCCCAAGTCCAGAACGGAGGCTTGGTGATGCACAGTACTGTAAAGAGCAATTACTTTGTTAATGAAATTCTCTTCCACCTCAGGTAACTCAGGCAAGCAATACAATCAGTAAAAAAAAAACAGATAAAACAACACCTCAAATAACAAAGTGGACTGTGAAGAGACACACACACACACACACACACTCTAACACACTCTACACACACCCACACATTATTCTTAGTATTATTCATTTATTTATTTATTTTTATTTGTTTTCTCTTTCTTCTTGTAGTCATGTTGTTCTGTGGTCATGGTGTTCTTGGTTTGGATTTGTGTTGCTGTTCCTGTCCATTGGTGTTCTGTATTTTGTGTGGACCCCAGGAAGAATAGCTGCTGCTTCTTCAACAGCTAATGGGGATCACAAAAAAAATCGAAATCATCATCTGCAGTGATTATTCTGAACCATTTGGCTATAACTGGCTGTATGAGCATGTTCTCTCTATCTCTGTCTTTCTCTCTGTGCCCATCCTGTTGCTCTCTTGGATTTCACTCTGAGGATTTAAAATCCTGTGCTCTGTGACAGAGTGCAGACAGAGAGAGAGAGATAGAGAGAGATAGAGGGTGTGTAAATCTGACCTTGTACTCAGTCAATGTATAAATCAGACTGATAGGACCATGCCAAGGCAGGGCACCTCCAGGTTCTGTAGCCAGCCTAGGAAGGCCTCTCCACCCTAACCCAGGAGGAGGCATGATGGACAGGCAGGGAGGGCATCAGAGAGAGGGTGGGGCTGCGGCAGAAAGGGTGAGGTTATGGGTGTGTGACAAACTGGGGTTCAAATCCCAGGTCTCCTGTGTTCCCTAAGATTGTGTTAGCCCACTGAGCTAAAACCTATGCATTAGACCAGGGAGTTAACACAAGTCTTCAGGTCTCAGGACAAGGTAACTCATCATGCGAGTGTGGTTCAGCAAACCACCTCCCTTACTAATGTAGTGGGCAGTGGAGGAGAGGGGTGTTTGTTCACAGGCAGGGGGATAGAAGAGAGGAAAATAGAGGGAAAGAAAGAAAGCGTGGAGAGATAACCGCCCACCACTCTCCTTTCTCTTCCAAGATTCTGATTGTGAAACAGCTAAGCCGTCTTTAGCCACTAGGTGCCAGATTTATTGCGCATTTCACCTGTGCAGTTTGCACCTATGGTTTTTGGAAGGCAATAAAAGACAAAAACCGAAACTAAAACATGACAGGCCAGTTTCCCGGACACAGATTAAAAACCTTGCTCAATGGAGAATCAATGGAGTGCATGGTCTCTCTGGCGATGGCCAGTCTGCTGCTGACCTTCACTCTAACCTACTTTCTTTCTTCTTCTCTACCAGTTGTCATTGAGCTGTTGGGGCGTGGTGGCATGCGATCCCCCTGAGTGAGACAGCACCCTCCAGAGGTGACAGCAGGCAGGACAGGCAGCAGGATGCCAGTGCAGGCGGCCCAATGGACAGAGTTCCTCTCCTGCCCCATCTGCTACAATGAGTTTGACAGCAGTGGCCACAAGCCCATCAGTCTGGGATGCTCACACACCATGTGTAAGACCTGTCTGCACAAGCTGCACCGCAAGGCCTGCCCCTTCGACCAGACAGCCATCAGCACTGACATTGACCTCCTGCCCGTCAACTGTGCCCTGCTACAGCTGGTGGGAGCTCAGGTGGGTACAGCACGTGTTGTTGTTGCTGCTGTTCTTCTTCTTTTTCTCATGATGATGATGATATAATAATGATGATGATGATTACGATGATGATGATGATGATAATGATGATAATGATGATGATTATAATGATGATAATGATGTAGATAATGATGATAAGGATGATAAGGATGATAATGATGATGATTATAATGATGATAATGATGATTTGTTGTTGTGTTTGTGGTATGTTCCCAGGTCCTGGAGTCCCAGCCTGTGACTCTGAGCAGTGCTGTGGAGGTAGAGCACTATGAGGTGTGCAGGGTGTGTGTGGAGGAGCTGGCTCTCTATCTCAAACCCATCAGTGGAGGAAAAGGTACTAGAGCATAGAACTGTGTTGATAAATGCATCTCTGTGTGTGTGTGTGTGTGTGTGCGAATGCATGTGTGTGTGTTTGTGAGTGTGTGTGTGTGTGTGTGTGTGTGTAGAGGACCACAGCAGTTCCTGTTATTCTCAGGGTCTGAGATTATTGTGGTGGGAATGTTTGCGTCAGAGCATGTAGAAGCAGCGACACTCAGGCTACAACCAGGAAACCTATCCACTCTGTAAGGCGATACGGAACCTGGGCCCCACACACCAACACAAAGCACATTATATCAAAAGGAAATGTAATGAGCTCTGTCGAAAGTAGTTTCAGTTACATTAGTTTCAAAGGAATCATTGAATTAGATGACAAGATTAGATTAGACAAGAAAAAAGTTAATTGGCTAAATGTTTTAAAAAAAGTTAAACTAATAATATCACTTTACCATCCACCACCTTGACCTTTGGCTCCCCTGCATGTCAATTAATATTGAGCATATATTTTATTACATCTCATTCTCAGGTATACAGGACTAGATTATCTGTAGCAATTATTGCAGGATGGAGGATGGGAAATCCCTCTCCTAGGACCCATAAAGCGATGTGTGTGACGGGCAGTAATCCTTGAATCCAGTCCTGCTTTCCCATCAGTGCTTTTAAAATCCAATTGCCGTGCCGAAGTGGTCCGTTTATTGGGTGTAATTCACCTGGAAAGCTCTCTGTGGCGAGCTGAGAGTGCAGTTAAACTGCTCAGCAGCTCTGTCAACTGTTTTTGTGATGATCACAGAATTAGAGAGGATACTGTAGTCATCCAGCCCTGCTCTTTCATAGACTCACTGTAATAAAGTGTTTTAAGACACTAGAGGAATATAGGATTAACCTGTTGCTCTGGTAAACATTAACTGAGTGTGGCAGGGAACTGTCTCTGTGGTAGTATTTAAGTAGCCTGGTCCCAGATCTGTTTGGGCTGCCAATAGGAGTTGGCAAGGCAGCACAAACAGATCAAGGACCAGGCTAGTATTTCAGTGTGTGCGGGACCTGTCTTCTGACCTTTGACCTCCCCTCTCTCTACCATGCAGGTGTGGTGACCCTCAGTCCGAGTGCGCTAAGTCGACCCATGCAGAGGAAGCTGGTGACACTGGTCAACTGCCAGCTGGTAGAAGAGGAGGGGCGTGTACGTGCGGTGCGGGCGGGCCGGTCTCTAGGGGAACGTACCGTCACAGAGCTCATCCTGCAGCACCAGAACCCACAGCAGCTCTCTGCCAACCTGTGGGCCGCCGTAAGGGCACGGGGATGCCAGTTCCTGGGGCCTGGTGAGTGGTGACTGGATAATACACCTGTCAATCATATCAACTGATGATAATACACCTGTCAATCACATGATGAACTGATCTGTTTTGTGAATGAGTGATATCCGTAAGGTTTGCTATGAGCTGTTGAACCTCATATAGACTGGTGTCTTATGATGATTACTCATAGGGCAGATTCTGATTGGGGGAACTCTGTTTCTCACACCTGATCTGAGTTTTGAGTTTCAAGTCTGAAGACACATTACATTTACATTTGAGTCATTTAGCAGACGCTCTTATCCAGAGCGACTTACAGTTAGTGAGTGCATACATTTTTCATACTGGACCCCCGTGGGAATCGAACCCACAACCATGGCGTTGCAAGTGCCATGCTCTACCAACTGAGCTACAGGAGGCCTGTAGACACCAATGGAATTGCCAATAGAACACCCACCCTGGCATTCAATATTATAATCTCCCCATCCCCTCTTACTGTAGTGACATTAGGCTGATGTATCAGATGTTATCTACTAGTATGTACTATCAGATATCTTGCGTTCTAGTACTACAGTACTATGTAATTTGTGTATAATAAAAGTTGTCTGTATCGTCATCCAGCGATGCAGGAGGATGCTCTAAAGCTGGTGTTGCTGGCTCTAGAGGAAGGCTCAGCTTTGTCCAGGAAGGTGCTGGTGCTGTTTGTGGTCCAGAAGCTGGAGGCTAGGTTCCCTCAGGCCTCCAAGACCTCCATTGGACACGTAGTCCAACTGCTCTACAGAGCCTCCTGCTTTAAGGTAAGACATATTGTATTGTATATTATGTTGTATATTGTATGTAATGTTTGCGCTCACATGCATGTATGATGCACTCACACACACACGCACGCGCACGCACACACACACACACACACACACACTATAGGGATGATAAAGAGGACACTGATTCAGCGGTTTCACCTAAGTGCTATAAAACGATAACTTTATCTTACTTACACTGCTATAGACATCAATACACACTATGCTGTACCACCAATCACATTTGATTAATGAACCACACTTACGTAAGAGTGACTCTGTCTGCCATCTTCTGCCTCTGGCACTTATGATGCCCAGCAGTGGAAAAACCTTCTGAGTGTCACTTACCATGTGCACAGATGGTGTTCCTGAATGTCTCTAAGAGATAAAAAAAAATAACAGATCTTTGGTTTAGATGTAAATAGCCAATTATGGCAAATTAGCTGAGAATGGAAACACATTAAACGACTCAAAATGGTCCTCTCCATACTCAATGAATGTCTGAAAACTCCAAGTGATAGAAAAAAACAGTCTGCTGGTGACAAGGAAGTGTGTGTGTGTGTGTGTGTGTGTGTCTGTGCGTGTGTGTGTGTGTGTGTGCGTGTGTGTATGTGACAGTGTTGTCATTTGGAGATGAGAGGCAGGCAGGCAGACAGACAGACAGACAGACAGACAGACAGACAGACAGACAGACAGACA